>NC_061514.1:154827095-154923654 GCF_022539505.1 Lolium rigidum
ATGATCAGGACAGAGATCATGAACAGAAGGAATAGAAGAGCAAATACATATAGAATTCTGCCAGGTCATAATCATAGTGGTGTTCAGTTCTCTTTCTGTTTCGAGGTGGGGAGGGGGTAATACCTTGTACATTTTAGGCTGGGTGAAGGAGGGCTCGTCAATCTCATTGTGCCCAAATCGACGGTAGCAAACAATATCCACCACTACATCAGAATGGAATGTTTGCCTCCACTCGGCAGCAAGCTCACATGTACGAACCACTGCCTCCAAGTCATCACCATTCACATGGAAAATTGGAACCTCGACCGCTTTGGCTACATCTGTGCAATACTGCGAAGACCTCCCCGACATGGGGTCGGTAGTGAATGCAACCTGATTGTTCACGACAAGATGAATGGTCCCACCGGTGGTGTAGTTTGGGAGGGCGCTGAGATGCAAGGTCTCGTACACAACACCCTGCCCTGAGAAGCTTCCATCGCCATGCAGCAGCACCCCGAGATTCTTGGTCCTGTCAAGATCATTAGAATAGTACTGTTTCGCTCTGGTCTTCCCGGCAACAACAGGGTCGACCGCTTCCAAGTGACTTGGATTTGCAACCAACGACAGATGGATGTGTTTCCCGCCCCTGGTAGGCCTATCATACGAAGTACCCAGATGGTACTTGACATCACCAGTCCCCGTATACAGACCCTCCCCCTCATTGACAGGCTTGGTACCACCACTAAACTCGCTGAAGATCTGCCGCAGGGGCTTCCGCACGACGTTTCCCAAGACGTTGAGCCTGCCCCTGTGTGGCATCCCGATGACGATACTCTCCACACCCATATCAGCCGCCCTGTCAAACATCTCCTTCATGCCAGGGATGAGCGTCTCGGCGCCTTCGAGGCCGAAGCGCTTGGCGGTGGTCCACTTCTGCGCGAGGAAGTTCTCGAACTGCGTGCTCCAGATGAGCCTGTCGAGCATGACCTGGCGGCGGTCGTAGGCGTACTCCCTGGGGTTGACGGTCTCGATCCGCTCCCGGAGCCAGTTGCACTTGTCGCGGTCGGCGATGTGCATGTACTCGTAGCCGATGGTGCCGCAGTAGGCCTGCTCGAGGCGCCCCAGCACGGAGCGGAGCGTCTGCACGGGGCGGTTCTCGGAGAGGAACCCGGCCATGCGCCAGACCCCGAGGAAGAACTCGCGGTCCAGATCGGCGTCGGAGAAGCCGTAGAAGGCGGGGTCGAGCACGTCCGGGACGGGCCGCTCCTCGAGGCCGAGCGGGTCGAGCCGGGCCTTCATGTGGCCGCTCACCTGGTACGCGCGCACGAGGAGGAGCAGCCGCATGCTCTCCTGGATCGTCTGCCCGGAGATGCCCGGCGAGGTGGCCGCCTGGCCGACGAAGTTGCGGAAGAAGTTGTCCCAGGACTCGTCCACGGACGCCGGGTCCGCCTCCCACGCGCGCTGCAGCTCCTCGAGGTACACGCTGCTGGTCCCGTCGAGGAAGCTGTCGGTGAGGCGCGAGAGCGGCACGGCGCGCGGCTCCGGCGCGGCGAACCGACGGGGGACCGTCGAGTGGAGGTGGCGGCGCGCGGGGCCGGCGAAGGGCGTCGCCGGGGCGCGCGCCAGGTTCCTCCGCAGCGCCACCCGGGCTATGCCCGACGCGGCGCGGAACCACCCCATTTTTCAGATCGAATTCCCCTCTCCCCTCGACGACGCCAAATCTAGCCACAGATTGGAGAGAAATAGCAGAAAAGTGAATTAGAAAAACTGAAGATCGGAACAAATCCAAACAAATTAGGGTTCGTCGCCTACATAAACAGGAGAAATCGGCCCAATTTGGTACGGATCTCCACTCTTTTGGGTGGAGCGGAGGGATGACGCCGGCCGCGGGGTAGAGGAAAAGGGAAGGGGATAAAGGGACGAGCACGATATATTCGATAGTTCGTTGATTGTTTCCGCTCGACGAAAAGAAAGATCTTCGTCACGGACTTAGCCTTTGTTCCATTTTGTATTTTTTTTTAGGGGAGCGCTGGGCGTCCCCCGGGGGATCTAATCACTAATCCCCCGGGTGGACTGCCGTAGGATTAGCCAAAATGAACCGCTCAGATGGCGACACGTGTCATAGTTGCCCCCTAATCCCACTTTTGCTACTATAATGTACCAAAGTAGCAAAAAACGTTTTAATTGTAGCAAACTCTATTTTCGCCGGAGACTCGCCGGAGTCCGCCGGAGACCTCGCCGGAGATCTCGCCGGAGTCCGCCGGAGACCTCGCCGGAGATCTCGCCGGAGTCCGCCGGAGACTCACCAGAGACTACCGGAGACCTCGCCGGAGTCCGCCGGAGATCTCGCCGGAGTCCGCCGGAGACTCACCAGAGACTACCGGAGACCTCGCCGGAGATCACACAGCAAAAACGTTGCTATTGTAGCAAAAGAAAATAGAAATCTAGCAAAAGTAACCTCACCGAAGACATCGCCGGAGATGCCGCCGGAGACATCACCGGAAACCTCGCCGAGTACTTGGTAGCGGAAAAAATGTATTATAGTAGCAAGAAAGCATAAATATTGTAGCAAGAAAAATTTGTTATTGTAGCAAACTGTGCATTGATGAAAAAATAATGGTAGCAAGACAATTTTTCCCAAAAGAATTGTAGCAAATAATTTATAGTATGTTAGCAAAAACGCTAAATTAAGGTAGCAAAAAGAGCAGATAATTGTAGCATCACATTTTCATCACAAAAACCCAAATTGCCGGAGAGATGGTAGCAAACAATTTACACTATATTAGCAAAAATGCATAACTAAAAGTAGCAAAATGAGAAAACTATTGTAGCATCATAATATATTTTTCTCTATTGTAACAAACGCGGGTAGCATTACGGAGAACGATCAAAAGGAGCACCCGGATCCATGGCGGAATCCCGCGTTGCCCCACGTCCCGAGCTCGCGCGCCGGCCGGCGACGACGACACGGCGATGGGAGAGATGGCCGACGGCGAGGCGGCGAGGGCGATGCGCGCCGGCGGCGAGGCGACGGTCGGGCGAGCCGGCCGGTGGCGAGGCGGCGACGAGCGAGCTCGGGAAGAACCACGGGCATCTCGATCCGGCCATGGATGGAGCTCCGAACCGGCGCAGGTTGCGGCGATGCAGAGAGGCCGCCTTGGATGGCGCTTCGGGCGGCGCGGGAGGAGAGGAGGGGAGGGAGGCCGCCATGGATGGAGCTCTGGGGCGGCGCGGGAGAGGAGGAGGGCCGGGGATGGCCGCGGCGGATGGCCACGCCGGATGGCCGCCGGGCGCGAGGTGGGCGGCGCCGGGAGCGGAGGCGCATCCTTGGGAGCTTCCGCGACCCGTGGAGGCGGAGGCCGGCGGCGGTAGGTCAGCTTCCGCGACTCGCGTAGGCGGAGGCCGGCGGCGGTAGGCGAGCTCGCGTGTGGTCGTGGAGGCGGAGGCCGGCGCCCCGCCAGCAGGAGCTCGTGCGTAGTCGGGAGGTGGAGGTCCAGGAAGGAAGACGACGGGAGGACGTTGCGATAGGATAAGATTTGGGTGGTTGGAGACGCGTCGTGAGCTCGTGTCCTGGTGGGCTCTCTTTTTTTCTTTCACTCGTGTCACATGGAGGAGCCGGGGGATCAGAACGCTGTTCCCCCGGGGGAACCTCAGCGTATTCCTTTTTTTTAGGAATTCCTCATATCCAAGGCAGCTCCCCACAAACACCCCACCCATATGACTATGCCCCCTTTTGAATCGACAGTAGATTGGATTCTGGGATGTTTTCTTTTTCGAACATAACGCTGATGCATTTCACAAATGTATTTTTGGTCCTTCTTTGCGGTTAGGCCGGGGGCTTCCGTGAGAATTGTGACTTTTGCGTTGCTTCTTCTGTCATTGAGATCTATTTTCATTCTCGTGAACGTGTTGATCAATATATGTGTCTTTGTCAGGATATACGGAGTACACGATATTTATTTGCGTTGCTACGGGTACTCAAATTTTATTTCTCAATGGATATATATAATCACAACTTAGTATGAAACTTTAAAACAAATTAAGAATATCATAATATACTACATCATGAGAATACCGAACGCAATAACAAGACATCATTGTTGTGCATCTACGTGGTTCAAGTTCTAAGTCTTCTTGTTGCTCTTCCAGGGCAAGTCTCGCACATATGTTATTGATGAGGACATGATTACCTCCGATTTGAAGGCATATCTTGGTGAAAAAGATGAGACTACATCGAGGACGACTTCAATTCAAGTAGGGGAGGATGATGAGGACATCTCTATGATAGATACAATCAATACTCCTACAGCCACATTTCAGGTACAGTCGTTACTAGGAATCCTTCCTGATATATATGAGAATATGATGCTGCCTAAATCAAATGTATTTATATTATTTAGGAATGGATCTAGCATGGACGCCAAGCATTGGATTAGGAACGTGCATGGAGATGGCAGCAGACCTGCAAGGATTCTGGATGGCGTTGCAAGCGAGGATTTCAGAACATTGAAGCCACCATAGCGAAGCAATGATGATTGGATGAATTATACAAGTTACTCCATCATAAAATTCGTCCAAAGAGTTAGTTTTGGTGCTGCGTCACCTTATTTAATGGGCCAGGTCCATGTATTTTCGGATTAGGTATTATAGGGGATTTCAAGAGGCCATATAAGTGGAGGAATGCCCATTTAGGGGTGTTTTTGGCCAACCCTAGCTGGTTGGACGAAAATCCCTTCACTTCCCCCATATATATCCCTCTGTAGCCGTCATTAGAACTTGGATTTTGATTAGATTAAAAGTTAGCCAATTGCTGCAACTACGTGTTCTTCTTTTGAGGCCAACGCCCGAACAAGACCGACTATTCGGAATCCCACCATTATCAATCAAGCTTTCATCTCTATTCGCAATATTCCGATTGCATCTTTAGTTCTTACTTGTTCTCGATTTCGGGTAGGAATTAAGACCCTTGTTGGTCGGCTGATCGTGCTCCCGCAAGATCAGTAACTCCCGGAGATTGTCCTAGCGATTGCATTGGCGCACGAGCTTTGCACGTGTAGTCGGATCGTCAAGCATGAACTCCACCAACAAATCGAATTATCTTCATCTCATCGAAAGATCGGACACCTTTGTGATGTCTACGGGTGCTTCTATTCTTGTAGACAGTGTTGGGCCTCCAAGAGCAGAGGTTTGTAGAACAGCAGCAAGTTTCCCTTAAGTGGATCACCCAAGGTTTATCGAACTCAGGGAGGAAGAGGTCAAAGATATCCCTCTCATGCAACCCCGCAACCACAAAGCAAGAAGTCTCTTGTGTCCCCAACACACCTAATAGGTGCACTAGTTCGGCGAAGAGATAGTGAAATACAGGTGGTATGAATGAATATGAGCAGTAGTAACGGCGCCAGAAAATAGCTTGCTGGCGTGTAGTTGATGGTGGTAATATGGTAGCAGTAGTAACGTAGTAAAATAGTAAACAAGCAGCGATAGCAGTATTAGGAACAAGGCCTGGGGAATAGACTTTCACTAGTGGACACTCTCAACTTTGATCACATAACAGAATAGATAAATGCATACTCTACACTCTTGTTGGATGATGAACACATTGCGTAGGATTACACGAACCCTCAATGCCGGAGTTAACAAGCTCCACAATTCAATGTTCATATTTAAATAACCTTAGAGTGCATGAAAGATCAACACGACTAAACCAAGTACTAACACAAGCATGCACACTCGTCACCTTCACACTATGTAGGAGGAATAGATCACATCAATACTATCATAGCAATAGTTAACTTCACAATCTACAAGAGATCATGATCATAGCATACGCCAAGTACTAACACGGATGCACACATTGTCACCATTACACCGTGCAGGAGGAATAAAACTACTTTAATAACATCACTAGAGTAGCACATAGATGAATTGTGATACAAAACACATTGCAATCATAAAGAGATATAAATAAGCACTTCACTACGCCATTCATAACGGTGAATAAGTATTCCGTGAAATATAGCCTAAGAGACCCACACGGTGCACACCTTGTCACCTTTACACACGTGGGACAAGGAGTCTCCGGAGATCACATAAGTAAAATTCACTTGACTAGCATAACGACATCTAGATTACAAGCATCATCATATGAATCTCAATCATGTAAGGCAGCTCATGAGATTATTGTATTGAAGTACATAGGAGAGAGATGAACCACATAGCTACCGGTACAGCCCCGAGCCTCGATGGAGAACTACTCCCTCCTCATGGGAGACAGCAGCGTTGATGAAGATGGCGGTGGTGTCGATGGAGGAGCCTTCCGGGGCATTTCCCCGCCCGGCCGCGTGCCGGAACGGAGACTCCTGTCCCCGGATCTTGGCTTCGCGATGGCGGCGGCTCCGGAAGGTTTCTCGTACGGTGGCTTTTCCGTATCGAGGTTTTAGGTCGAGGGGCTTCTTATAGGCGAAGAGGCGGCGTCAGAGGGTCGAAGAGGCGGCGACACCATAGGGTGGCGCGGGCCACACCCAGGCCGCGCCGGCCTATGGTCCCGTGGGCCTGTGCCCCCTCTCCGGCGGTTCTCGGGTGTTCGGATGCTTCACGGGCAAAATAGGATGCTCGGGTCTTGATTTCGTCCGATTCCGAGAATATTTCCTTACTAGGATTTCCGGAACCAAAAACAGCAGAAAACGAGAACTGGCCCTTCGGCATCTCGTCAATAGGTTATTTCCGGAAAACGCATAAATATGACATATAATGTGCATAAAACATGTAGATATCATCAATAATGTGGCATGGAACATCAGAAATTATCGATACGTCGGAGACGTATCAGCATCCCCAAGCTTAGTTCTGCTCGTCCCGAGCAGGTAAAACGATAACAAAGATAATTTCTGAAGTGACATGCCATCATAACCTTGATCATACTATTTGTAAACATATGTAATGAATGCAGCGACCAAAACAATGGTAATGACATGAGTAAACAAGTGAATCATAAAGCAAAGACTTTTCATGAATAGTACTTCAAGACAAGCATTAATAAGTCTTGCATAAGAGTTAACTCATAAAGCAATAAATCAAAGTAAAGGTATTGAAGCAACACAAAGGAAGATTAAGTTTCAGCGGTTGCTTTCAACTTGTAACATGTATATCTCATAGATAATTGTCAACATAGAGTAATATAACAAGTGCAATATGCAAGTATGTAGGAATCAATGCACAGTTCACACAAGTGTTTGCTTCTTGAGGTGGAGAGAGATAGGTGAACCGACTCAACATAAAAGTAAAAAAGAATGGTCCTTCAAAGAGGAAAGCATCGATTGCTATATTTGTGCTAGAGCTTTTATTTTGAAAACATGAAACAATTTTGTCAACGGTAGTAATAAAGCATATGAGTTATGTAATTTATATCTTACAAGTTGCAAGCCTCATGCATAGTATACTAATAGTGCCCGCACCTTGTCCTAATTAGCTTGGACTACCGGATCATCGCAATGCACATGTTTTAACCAAGTGTCACAAAGGGGTACCTCTATGCCGCATGTACAAAGGTCTAAGGAGAAAGCTCGCATTGGATTTCTCGCTATTGATTATTCTCAACTTAGACATCCATACCGGGACAACATAGACAACAGATAATGGACTCCTCTTTTATGCATAAGCATGTAGCAACAATTAATTTTCTCATTTGAGATTGAGGATATATGTCCAAAACTGAAACTTCCACCATGATTCATGGCTTTAGTTAGCGTCCCAATGTTCTTCTCTAACAATATGCATGCTCCAACCATTAAGGTGGTAGATCTCTCTTACTTCAGACAAGACGGACATGCATAGCAACTCACATGATATTCAACAAAGAATAGTTGATGGCGTCCCCGGAAACATGGTTATCGCACAACAAGCAACTTAATAAGAGATAAAGTGCATAAGTACATATTCAATACCACAATAGTTTTTAAGCTATTTGTCCCATGAGCTATATATTGCAAAGGTGAATGATGGAATTTTAAAGGTAGCACTCAAGCAATTTACTTTGGAATGGCGGATAAATACCATGTAGTAGGTAGGTATGGTGGACACAAATGGCATAGTGGTTGGCTCAAGGATTTTGGATGCATGAGAAGTATTCCCTCTCGATACAAGGTTTAGGCTAGCAAGGTTATTTGAAACAAACACAAGGATGAACCGGTGCAGCAAAGCTCACATAAAAGACATATTGTAAACATTATAAGACTCTACACCCTCTTCCTTGTTGTTCAAAACTCAATACTAGATATTATCTAGACTCTAGAGAAACCAAATATGCAAACCAAATTAGCAAGCTCTAAGTGTTTCTTCATTAATGGGTGCAAAGTATATGATGCAAGAGCTTAAACATGAGCACAACAATTTCCAAGTATCACATTATCTAAGACATTTTACCAATTACTACATGTAGCATTTTCCGTTTCCAACCATATAAAAATGAACGAAGCAGTTTTAACCTTCGCCATGAACACTAAAAGATAAAGCGAAGAACACATGTGTTCATACGAACCAGCGGAGCGTGTCTCTCTCCCACACAAGCATTTATTCAAACAAAAACAAAAGCACACAGACGCTCCAAGTAAAATACATAAGATGTGACCGAATAAAAATATAGTTTCAAGAGAAGGAACCTGATAATGTTGTCGATGAAGAAGGGGATGCCTTGGGCATCCCCAAGCTTAGACAGCTTGAGTCTTCTTAGAATATGCAGGGGTGAACCACCGGGGCATCCCCAAGCTTAGAGCTTTCACTCTCCTTGATCATAGTATATCATCCTCCTCTCTTGATCCTTGAAAACTTCCTCCACACCAAACTCGAAACAACTCATTAGAGGGTTAGTGCACAATAAAAATTAACATGTTCAGAGGTGACACAATCATTCTTAACACTTCGGACATTGCATAAAGCTACTCGGACATTAATGGATCAAAGAAATTCATCCAACATAGCAAAAGAGGCAATGCGAAATAAAAGGCAGAATCTGTCAAAAGCTGAAGGAGATATGCCCTAGAGGCAATAATAAAGTGGTTATTATTTATATCTTTATGTTTATGATAAATGTTTATATATCATGCTATAATTGTATTAACCGAAACATTAGTACATGTGTGATATGTAGACAACAAGAAGTCCCTAGTATGCCTCTTAAACTAGCTTGTTGATTAATGGATGATTAGTTTCATAATCATGAACATTGGATGTTATTAATAACAAGGTTATATCATTATATGAATGATGTAATGGACACACCCAATTAAGCGTAGCATAAGATCTCGTCATTAAGTTATTTGCTATAAGCTTTCGATACATAGTTACCTAGTCCTTATGACCATGAGATCATGTAAATCACTTATACCGGAAAGGTACTTTGATTACATCAAACGCCATCTGCGTAAATGGGTGGTTATAAAGGTGGGATTAAGTATCCGGAAAGTATGAGTTGAGGCATATGGATCAACGAGTGGGATTTGTCCATCCCGATGACGGATAGATATACTCTGGGTCCTCTCGGTGGAATGTCATCTAATGTCTTGCAAGCATATGAATAAGTTCATAAGAGACCACATACCACGGTACGAGTAAAGAGTACTTGTCAGGAGACGAGGTTGAACAAGGTATAGAGTGATACCGATGATCAAACCTCGGACAAGTAAAAATATCGCGTGACAAAGGGAATTGGTATCGTATGTGAATGGTTCATTCGATCACTGAATTCATCGTTGAATATGTGGGAGCCATTATGGATCTCCGGATCCCGCTATTGGTTATTGGTCGGAGTGAGTACTCAACCATGTCCGCATAGTTCACGAACCGTAGGGTGACACACTTAAAGTTGGATGTTGAAATGGTAGAACTTGAATATGGAATGGAGTTCGAATATTTGTTCGGAGTCCCGGATGAGATCCCGGACATCACGAGGAGTTCCGGAATGGTCCGGAGAATAAGATTCATATATAGGAAGTCATATTCGAAGTTTGGAAATGATCCGGTGCATTTATGGCAGGTTCTAGAAGGTTCTAGAAAAGTCCGAAAGAAATCACCATGGAAAGTAGAGTCCCGGAGGGACTCCACCTTGCATGGCCATCCAACCCTAAGGGAGGAGTCCAAGGTGGACTCCCCTAGGGTGGCCGGCCAACCCCCCTCATGGAAGGGGGGAATCCCACCCCAAGTGGGATTCCCACCTTGGGTAGGTTTCCCTACATATGGGAGGTTTCATTGTTGGGGTCTTATTCGAAGACTTGGATACCAACACTTGGGGATTTCCACCTATATAATGAGGAGGAGAGGGAGGGGCTGCCCACTCTTGGCCGCACCACCTAGGGCTGCCCTTGGCCGGCGCCCTAGCCTCCCCTCTCTCCCCAAACCCTAGCGGTATCTCTCCTCCACCACATCCCGCACGCTTAAGCGAAGCTCCGCCGGATTTCTCCACCACCACCGACACCACGCCGTCGTGCTGTCGGATTCAAGAGGAGCTACTACTTCCGCTGCCCGCTGGAACGGGGAGGTGGACGTCGTCTTCATCAACAACCGAACGTGTGACCGAGTACGGAGGTGCTGCCCGTTCGTGGCGCCGGAAGCGATCGTGATCAAGATCTTCTACGCGCTTTTGCAAGCGGCAAGTGAACGTCTACCGCAGCAACAAGAGCCTCATCTTGTAGGCTTTGGAATCTCTTCAAGGGTGAGACTCGATACCCCCTCGTTGCTACCGTCTTCTAGATTGCATCTTGGCTTGGATTGCGTGTTCGCGGTAGGAAATTTTTGTTTTCTATGCAACGTTATCCTACGAGTGGTATCGGAGCCGTGTCTATGCATAGATGGTTGCACGAGTAGAACACAATGGTTTTGTGGGCGTTGATGCTCTTGTTATCTTTAGTTTGAGTACTTTGCATCTTTGTGGCATAGTGGGATGAAGCGGCTCGGACTAACTTTACATGACCGCGTTCATGAGACTTGTTCCTCGTTCGACATGCAACTTGTATTGCATAAGAGGCTTTGCGGGTGTCTGTCTCTCCTACTATAGTGAAGATTCAATTTACTCTTCTATTGACAACACTAGTATCACCGTTGTGGTTCATGTTCGTAGGTAGATTAGATCTCTCTCGAAAACCCTAAACCACGTAAAATATGCAAACCAAATTAGAGACGTCTAACTTGTTTTTGCAGGGTTTGGTGATGTGATATGGCCATGATGTGATGATGAATATGTATGAGATGATCATTATTGTATTGTGGCAACCGGCGGGAGCCTTATGGTTGTCTTTAAATTTCATGTTGAGTAGTATTTCAAAGTAGTTGTAATAGTTACTACATGAGGTGAACAACCATGAAGACGGCGCCATGAACCTTGACGCTACGACGACGATGATGGAGATCATGCCCGTTGATGATGGAGATCATGTCCGTGCTTTGGAGATGAAGATCGAAGGCGCAAAGACTAAAGGGCCATATCATATCACATATGAATTGCATGTGATGTTAATCCTTTATGCATCTTATTTTGCTTAGATCGCGACGGTAGCATTATAAGATGATCCCTCACATTAATATCAAGATAATAAAGTGTTCTCCCTCGTATGCACCGTTGTACGGTTCGTCGTTTCGAAGCATCTCGTGATGATCGGATGTGATAGATTCAACGTTCACATACAACGGGTGTAAGCCATGTTGCACACGCGGAATACTTGGGTTTGCTTGACGAGCCTAGCATGTACGGACATGGCCTCGGGACAACGGAAACCGAAAGGTTGAACACGAGTCATATGGATGATATGATCAACATGTTGATGTTCACCATTGAAGCTACATCATCTCACGTGATGATCGGTTTTGGTGTAGTGGATTTGGATCGTGTACCACATAACAACTATGAGGGATGTTGTATTAAGTGGGAGTTCATTAGTAATTAGATTAAAACATGAACTAATTATCATAAACATAGTCCGAGTAGTATTTTGAATTAATTTTGTAGTATTGGCATCCGTTTTCTACCATGCGCTAGTCTTGTTATTGAGATAGAAATACTCGTTAAAATCTGACAAGAAACTTTACGGATTGGTACCGTATTGTTAAAGAATCAAGAATTGATTAAGTCCTATTGCAAAATTTTAGTAAACCTCACATTGTTGATTCAAAGAGCTATGATTTCAATTAGTACCTAAAGTTATCTTGTCTCCGTCAAACTTGAAGTTCGAATTTGTTTGAAAAGTAAGGAGCTGAAAATTTAGTTTTCAGAAATAATCAAGGTATGAGATATATGTGATATCTAAGACCTTATTGCAAGATGATAGAATATAATTTAGTGAGACTACATAAACTCATAAGTTTTATGGGAATGTATGAAGGTTGAAGACGCCAGGCGTCACAATCCTCCAACTATTGGGGCACTAACGATATTCGCATATCCATGAAGTTATCATCCTTAGTATGCACCGTTGCTAAGACTCGTCGTATCGAAGCATCACGTGATGATCGGGTGTTATAGATTCTACGTGTGCATACAACGGGTGCAAGCCAGATTTGCACATGCGAATACTGAGGTTAAACTTTATGAGCCTAGCATGTACAGACATGGTCTCAAAAAGTTGTCATGAATTGATGGATAAAATTATGAGTGAAATTATTCATCATATTACAAAGTTACTAATAAGGACGACGTGGGCTTAGCCCAGTGGTTAGGGTCGCGGTGGCGCACCCTAACGACCAGAGTTCGATTCCTGTCAGGGACGAATTCTGGAATTGTCACGCCAAGTCCCGCTTCTACTATATCAATAGTGTTCTAGTTCCTCCTAGACACTGTTTCATTTTTTTTTTACAAAGTTACTAATAAGTGAAATCTAGAACACTTGTCATATGATGATCAACTTCAAAGTAAGAACCTCAAGGTTATTGGTATTTGACCAACAAACCTAGAAGTTATTGATGTTGAAGTGTTTTTATGAATAATGAGGAAAGCTAAAAGAGAAACTGCAAAAGATATTTTGGCAAAAAGAAAAGAAAAGACTAGAAAGTCTAGCTCATGTGTATATAAATGATATACATGTTATGGTTGTATTCCTAGTTAAGTCACACAATGAAATTCTTGGGTATTAGTACCATATTGGTTGGTACGAAGTGTCATACAAAACAACGCAATACAAGAATACAATGGCCTAAGTCAGCGACAAGGAATATGATAGGAATGCACGTACTGGAACAAAATAAAGTGTTATTGTGTTCGTCGTTGGCATTCTATCTAGCCCTTAGAATTTATAATAAAGAACTTAATAATTGTTATTTTGCTCTGGTCAAATGAAAACAATGAGTTGTTCAAATTATGACATTACTCCATGTACGATGGATAAGTTATTATAAATCTTAATGGTGAAACACACATACATAAAGCGCGCTAAAATGCCATAAGGCAAATGATTTGAATTCCACTTATTTGTGGAACCGCCATTTAGGTCATGTTAGAAAGGAACGCATGAAGGAACTCCATGCAAATGGATTTTGGAGTCATTTGATTTTTGAATCATTTGGCGCTTGCAAATCTTTTCTAAAGAGAATGATTAAAATACCGTTCATAGGCCAAAAGTTGAACGGGCAACTAACTTAGTGGAAAAATACATGATGATGTATGTGGTTCATTGGGCATAGTTGTGTGCGGGAGATTCTTCTACTTCATGAAAACTTTCAACAATGAATTGAGTATATATATGTGGATATATTCAATAAGAAAGAAGTTTGAAACATTTGAATGGATTCAAATAAATTTCAGTATGAAGTGGAAATCATCGTAATAGAATCAAATATCTATGATTGGATCATGGTGGAAATATTTGAATTACGAGTTTTAGCGAACATCTAAGAGAGTTATGAAATTGTTCTACAACTTACGTTTCTTGGAGTATCATAGTGATGATGAAGTATCCAAGAGATATATCTAAACTTTGTTGGATCAATGATGAGATAAAATATTGATGCCATTATATTTTTGTGGATTATGCTTTAGTGACTACCGCTTTTACACTTGAATAGAGCATCATCATGATCCGTTGAAATGACACCATACAAGTTATGGCATGGGTATAAACCCTAATAGTCAACCAAAATCGGATGAATGTCTTTGCTTGGTTATCCCGAGAGATTTAATTGGGAATTCTTCCCACGAGACAAAGAAAAAAGTGTTTGTCAATGTTTCTTATTTCCGAGAAATTGTTTCGAGTGAAGTATTTGAGTGGGAGGACAATATAATTTGATAAGGTTTATGAACCTGAGCATAATGATCAGAGTAGCGCAGCATCGGAATTGGTTTCGGAAGCGGCCACAACGATCATGACTCTCATGACTACAAAGTGTTTTAGCCATGGAGATCAAAGTACATATTGAACCTTGTAGGTATGGTTTACTTTGTGATCAAATAAATGATTTGTGGACAAAGGATTGATTTTGAACAATGATAAACCAACTACAAAAAAAAAGTTATGATGGGCCCTGGCTCCGTTAAAATGGCCATGCGCCATGAAATCCAAGATAGATGAATACTTTATGAAAGTAAATGGATCTATGAAATTGATAGACTTGGATGAAATATCCTTGAAGAAAGCTTGACTTATCGAAAAAAAATTTACGACAAAGTTCAAAGAGTTGAATACGATAAGATTAGATCTTCCGAAGCAATGCTTATAGTCTATGTGGATTATTCTAGTAATCACTACATATTTCTTTTATGAGATATGCTAGTAGGATGGCAAAATACATTACTTAACAGAAGTATGTATACAAGATACAACCAAGAGTTTTGCTGGTCCGTGGAATAGTAGATAGGTATACAAGCTTCAATTGGATGAAGTAAGTATCACGGAGTTGGAATCTTCACCAGATGAAATGGTCAAAGAGTTTTTGATTTCATCAGAGACGATGAAGAGGCTTGCATTTGCAAGAAATTAAGTGGGAGCGCTAAGACACATTTATAATACTTTATGTAGGTGACATATAGTTGGTTATAAATGATGTAATTATATACTTGATTAAAAAGATTTCATTGAGAATTAACTTCAATGAAAGGATATGGAGTAGAAACAAATTTAGTGTCAAGATCTATGAAGATAGATTGAAACACATAAATAAGTTTAAGTCAAAGTACATATGATGGATATTGAAGTAGTTCAATATAGAAATATTAAGAAAATGTTCTTGTCATGTGAAGGTTTAACAAGACTTGAGTGTATCGACACTCAATGAGTAAAAACACATGAGTGATTATAGATCACGAATAATATGTACACAATCGGATATCATGTGCTATAAAGTGTTATCGAGCATATACCGGAATGATTCATATGATGATCATTGAATGACAGATAAGAATATCCTTGAGTACTTTAGAAGAACTAAGGATATATATATATATTTTTGTATGAAGAAATGACAAACAAATCGTTGTAAGGTGTTACACCGATATTGGTTTTGTCACATATAAAATATAATTTCAATCTCAAATTAGACTAAGTGTTGTTTAAAAGGTAGCACAATGAGCTAGAAGTTGTCTATGCTAGATTTAGAAGAGTTCTAAATATTGTGACGGATTCTACAAAAGAAGGCGAGTATGTCATTATTTTAACAATGACAAAGGATGTTAAGTCAAGAGGTTCTTTGAGAACTTGGTGTAGTTCCGACAGAGTCAGAACTTTGAAGCTATATTGTGTGTGACAATATTAGTGACATATTTCAGACAGCGGAATTAAGGTTCCACCAGAAGATCAAACATAGTTAATGCCAACTCATTTGGAAATGAGTGATGTGTTGAGACGCAAATGAATTACAAAATACATACGTTTCTGAGCGTGTCAGATCCGATGACTAAAAACCTCTCCCGTGAGCAATACATGATAAAACACCAGAAGGCCAAGGTGTTATATCTTTACAAATGTAAACTAGATTATTGACTCTAGTGCAAGTGGGAGACTGAAGGAGATATGCCCTAGAGACAATAATAAAGTGGTTATTATTTATATCTTTATGTTTATGATAAATGTTTATATATCATGCTATAATTGTATTAATCGAAACATTAGTACATGTGTGATATGTAGACAACAAGAAGTCCCTAGTATGCCTCTTAAACTAGCTTGTTGATTAATGGATGATTAGTTTCATAATCATGAACATTGGATGTTATTAATAACAAGGTTATATCATTAGTAATGGACACACCCAATTAAAGCGTAGCATAAGATCTCGTCATTAAGTTATTTGCTATAAGCTTTCGATACATAGTTACCTAGTCCTTATGACCATGAGATCATGTAAATCACTTATACCGGAAAGGTACTTTGATTACATCAAACGCCACTGCGTAAATGGGTGGTTATAAAGGTGGTATTAAGTATCCGGAAAGTATGAGTTGAGGCATATGGGTCAACAGTGGGATTTGTCCATCCCGATGACGGATAGATATACTCTGGGCCCTCTCGGTGGAATGTCGTCTAATGTCTTGCAAGCATATGAATAAGTTCATAAGAGACCACATACCACGGTACGAGTAAAGAGTACTTGTCAGGAGACGAGGTTGAACAAGGTATAGAGTGATACCGATGATCAAACCTCGGACAAGTAAAAATATCGCGTGACAAAGGGAATTGGTATCGTATGTGAATGGTTCATTCGATCACTGAATTCATCGTTGAATATGTGGGAGCCATTATGGATCTCCAGATCCCGCTATTGGTTATTGGTCGGAGTGAGTACTCAACCATGTCCGCATAGTTCACGAACCGTAGGGTGACACACTTAAAGTTGGATGTTGAAATGGTAGAACTTGAATATGGAATGGAGTTCGAATATTTGTTCGGAGTCCGGATGAGATCCCGGACATCACGAGGAGTTCGGAATGGTCGGAGAATAAGATTCATATATAGGAAGTCATATTCGAAGTTTGGAAATGATCCGGTGCATTTATGGCAGGTTCTAGAAGGTTCTAGAAAAGTCCGAAAGAAATCACCATGGAAAGTAGAGTCCCGGAGGGACTCCACCTTGCATGGCCAGCCAACCCTAAAGGGGAGGAGTCCAAGGTGGACTCCCCTAGGGTGGCCGGCCAACCCCCCCATGGAAGGGGGAATCCCACCCCAAGTGGGATTCCCACCTTGGGTAGGTTTCCCTACATATGGGAGGTTTCATTGTTGGGGTCTTATTCGAAGACTTGGATACCAACACTTGGGGATTTCCACCTATATAATGAGGAGGAGAGGGAGGGGGCTGCCCACTCTTGGCCGCACCACCTAGGGCTGCCCTTGGCCGGCGCCCTAGCCTCCCCATCTCTCCCCAAACCCTAGCGGTATCTCTCCTCCACCACATCCCGCACGCTTAAGCGAAGCTCCACCGGATTTCTCCACCACCACCGACACCACGCCGTCGTGCTTTGTCGGATTCAAGAGGAGCTACTACTTCCGCTGCCCGCTGGAACAGGGAGGTGGACGTCGTCTTCATCAACAACCGAACGTGTGACCGAGTACGGAGGTGCTGCCCGTTCGTGGCGCCGGAAGCGATCGTGATCAAGATCTTCTACGCGCTTTTGCAAGTGGCAAGTGAACGTCTACCGCAGCAACAAGAGCCTCATCTTGTAGGCTTTGGAATCTCTTCAAGGGTGAGACTCGATACCCCCTCGTTGCTACCGTCTTCTGGATTGCATCTTGGCTTGGATTGCGTGTTCGCGGTAGGAAATTTTTTGTTTTCTATGCAACGTTATCCTACAAAAACAGAACAGTCCGTAAAGATGGATTTTATTAGGGCACCAGACTTGCTCAAATGAAAATGCCCAAATTAAATGAAAGTTGCGTACATATCTGAGGATCACTCACGTAAATTGGCTTAATTTTCTGAGTTACCTACAGAGATTTAGACCCAGATTCGTGACGACAAAGAAATGCTGTTTCTGCGCGAGTAATCCAAATCTAGTATCAACCTTTCTATCAAAGACTTTACTTGGCACAACAATGCAATAAAATAAGATAAGGAGAGGTTGCTACGAGTAGTAACAACTTCCAAGACACAAATATAAAATAGAGGTACTGTAGCAAAATAAACACATGGGTTATCTCCCAAGAAGTTCTTTCTTTATAGCCATTAAGATGGGCTCAGCAGTTTTAATGATGCACTCGCAAGAAATAGTAGTTGAAGCAAAATAGAGCATCAAGAGGCAAATTCAAAACAAATTTAAGTCTAACATGCTTCCTATGCATAGGAATCTTGTAAATAAACAAGTTCATGAATAGCAAAGTAACAAGCATAGGATGATAAAACAAGTGTAGCTTCAAAAATTTCAGCACATAGAGAGGCATTTTAGTAACATGAAAATTTCTACAACCATATTTTCCTCTCTCATAATAATATCCAGTAGCATCATGAGCAAACTCAACAATATAACTATCACATAAAGCATTCTTATCATGAGTCTCATGCATAAAATTATTACTCTCCACATAGGCATAATCAATTTTATTAGTTGTAGTGGGAGCAAATTCAACAAAGTAGCTATCATTATTATTCTCATCAAGTGTAGGAGGCATAGTATAATCACAACAAAATTTAATCTCCATAGTAGGTGGCACCAAAAGACCACTATCATTATAATCATCATATATGGGAGGCAAAGTATCATCAAAGAAAATTTTCTCCTCAATGCTTGGGGGACTAAAAAGATCATGAAAACCAACTTCCCCAAGCTTAGAACTTTCTATATCATTATCAACAATGGTGTTCAAAGCGTTCATACTAATATTACTACCAGCATGCAAATAAGATTTCATAGGTTTTTTAATTTTCGCATCAAACCATCCATGTCTTAAATCAGGAAATAGAATAAGAAGCTCATTGTTGTCCATTATGCCAAACTAGTGTAAACAAGAAACAAAA
This sequence comes from Lolium rigidum, assembly GCF_022539505.1. NCBI lineage: Eukaryota > Viridiplantae > Streptophyta > Magnoliopsida > Poales > Poaceae > Lolium > Lolium rigidum. The sequence goes on from NC_061514.1 coordinate 154,845,993, forward strand.
AGATGCAATTGCGAGGATCTAAAGGAAATAGCTTCGAGTACTTACAACGGCGAAAATAGCTTAGTAGCCGAGATCCGGAGTGTGAGTACCTTTTACCTTTCCTCCCCGGCAACGGCGCCGGAAAATAGCTTGATGTCTACGGGTGCTTCTATTCTTGTAGAGAGTGTTGGGCCTCCAAGAGCGAGAGGTTTGTAGAACGAGCAACAAGTTTCCCTTAAGTGGATCACCCAAGGTTTATCGAACTCGGGGAGGAAGAGGTCAAAGATATCCCTCTCATGCAACCACTGCAACCACAAAGCAAGAAGTCTCTTGTGTCCCCAACACACCTAATAGGTGCACTAGTTCGGCGAAGAGATAGTGAAATACGGGTGGTATGAATGAATATGAGCGATAGTAACGGCGCCGAGAAAATAGCTTGCTGGCGTGTAGTTGATGGTGGTAATATGGTAGCGATAGTAACGTAGTAAAACGAGTAAACAAGCGAGCGATAGCGATATTTAGGAACAAGGCCTAGGGAATAGACTTTCACTAGTGGACACTCTCAACTTTGATCACATAACGGAATAGATAAATGCATACTCTACACTCTTGTTGGATGATGAACACATTGCGTAGGATTACACGAACCCTCAATGCCGGAGTTAACAAGCTCCACAATTCAATGTTCATATTTAAATAACCTTAGAGTGCATGAAAGATCAACACGACTAAACCAAGTACTAACACGGCATGCACTACTTGTCACCTTCACACTATGTAGGAGGAATAGATCACATCAATACTATCATAGCAATAGTTAACTTCACAATCTACAAGAGATCATGATCATAGCATACGCCAAGTACTAACACGGATGCACACATTGTCACCATTACACCGTGCAGGAGGAATAAAACTACTTTAATAACATCACTAGAGTAGCACATAGATGAATTGTGATACAAAACACATTGCAATCATAAAGAGATATAAATAAGCACTTCACTACGCCATTCATAACGGTGAATAAGTATTCGTGAAATATAGCCTAAGAGACCCACACGGTGCACACACTTGTCACCTTTACACACGTGGGACAAGGAGTCTCCGGAGATCACATAAGTAAAATTCACTTGACTAGCATAACGACATCTAGATTACAAGCATCATCATATGAATCTCAATCATGTAAGGCAGCTCATGAGATTATTGTATTGAAGTACATAGGAGAGAGATGAACCACATAGCTACCGGTACAGCCCCGAGCCTCGATGGAGAACTACTCCCTCCTCATGGGAGACAGCGGCGTTGATGAAGATGGCGGTGGTGTCGATGGAGGAGCCTTCGGGGGCACTTCCCCGCCCCGGCTGCGTGCGGAACAGAGACTCCTGTCCCCCGGATCTTGGCTTCGCGATGGCGGCGGCTCCGGAAGGTTTCTCGTACGCGTGGCTTTTCCGTATCGAGGTTTTAGGTCGAGGGGCTTCTTATAGGCGAAGAGGCGGCGTCGGAGGGTCGAAGAGGCGGCGACACCATAGGGTGGCGCGGGCCACACCCGAGCCGCGCCGGCCTATGGTCCCGTGGGCCTGTGCCCCCTCTGCGGCGGTTCTCGGGTGTTCCGGATGCTTCGGGCAAAATAGGATCGTCGGGTCTTGATTTCGTCCGATTCCGAGAATATTTCCTTACTAGGATTTCCGGAACCAAAAACAGCGGAAAACGAGAGCTGGCCCTTCGGCATCTCGTCAATAGGTTAGTTCCGGAAAACGCATAAATATGACATATAATGTGCATAAAACATGTAGATATCATCAATAATGTGGCATGGAACATCAGAAATTATCGATACGTCGGAGACGTATCACTTTGCCATATCAAGTGGTATCAGATTTCAGGTTGCTCGGTGAGATTTACAGTTTTCCTAGTGTAGATTTGTTTTACCTATAACCTAGAAAAAGCCCCACAAAAATATATTAGGTTTAGATCATCCGTCCCATAGCCCCTGCCAAGCCATTGCATGATCTTTTCAGTTTTTGCTTTTTGAGTCTTTGTCTGCAATCGTTGTGTCGTGTGCTGGTCTTAGCGTCTAGACTCGTTAGAGTTTCGAGTTCTGGCCATAGTAGTCGCGTCGCCGCCGCACCATCTCCGCTTGCAGTCCTCGCCATATCACCGCCACCATACACTTCCACCACATCTGCCATCAACTCTTTGTTGTTCCCCTTTGATTCCCATCATCATAGGGTCTTTCTTGATCTTTGTTTCTGAGTTTTTCCGTGTTTTAGATCCGTTTTCTTGGTCAATTTCGTGTTTTTCGTCGGAATTCTGACAGCAGTCTAGCTGCAAAAAAAAAAATTCTGGGCGCCCGACCATAGAGACCTCTATGGTCTAGCGCCAAGGGGTAGATTCTGAAAAAAAAAACGAAAAAAAAAATTCTGGGCGCCCGACCATAGAGACCTCTATGGTCTAGCGCCAAGGGGTAGATTCCGCAAAAAAAAAAAAAAAATCCGAAAAAAAATCTGGGCGCCCGACCATAGAGACCTCTAGGGTCAAGCGCCAAGATTGAGTCCAAAAAAAAAACCCTAGGCGCCTTACCATAGGTGCCTCTATCCTCCAGTGCCAGTTTCGCTGCTTCTTGTATCTTGTGCCGCGTCGTGATCTTGTTGGTGATTTAGGCTCGCGTCTCTAATACGATCTAGCCTAGGACCAGCACAGTACCTTCGTTGAGCATTTACTCAATTTGCATCGCTAATTTGATTACTGTGCCACCATATCATTATACTTTGCCTTCCCAGAGCTCCACAGATTTCTCCACGTGCTTTGTGTCGACACCTCGTAATCGCTTTGTGAAATCTCGGGGAGAAGCTGATCCTTGTTGGTTGCCATATCACCTTCCTCCTGTTTGGTAAGAACTTGTAAGAGCTTTGTATTTTGCTTGATGAATTGTGCGTGAACCACCATATTCCGTAGTTTGTAGGCATATGCATTTGTGCTTTTTGGGTACTAACCATGACAGGAATTGAGGACAAAGCCATCGACCCGAGTACCATGACGACTACGGAGATGCATGTGCAACCATTTACAGGAGATCATGATCAGGTTATATCCTTACCAGTTTATGAGGGTAGATATAATACAGATGCTTATTTTGATTGGGAGTTTGAGGTTGACAATATTTTTGGATGCCATGATTTTAATGAACATGAGAAAGTAAGAATTGCCGCCCAAACTTTTATTGATCTTGCTTCCGTTTGGTGGGATCTGAATTATAAAGAAAATATTGATAATACACCTACTACTTGGGTAGATTTAAAATCTGTTTTGAGACGTAAATTTGTGCCTCTTTCTCATCAACGTGAACTGCTCCGCAAACTTGAACGGTTAGAACAAGGTAGTAACACCGTGCATGTTTACTATCATGAATTTAAATTTTACATGTACCGTTGTGATATAAAGGAATTTGAGGAAAGTACTAGAAACATGTTTTTCAATGGCTTGAACCCTGATATTAAGGTTATGTTTAAGTATATTCCTCATTCTACTATTGGTATATATGTTCGAGCTTGTGCTTTTGAGAAACACATACAGGAGAAAACGTTGGACCATTCCAACTCCTTCAAGTCATGCACACTAGCACCGATTGTTTCATCCAACGTTCCACACATGAATATTGTTGTGCGAGTTGCCCAGCCACAGACTTGTGACACGTCGCTGCGAACATCTTCTACGTTGGAGTCACAAGGTAAAAATGAAGGTACTGATTTTGTCCTTCCACATGTGACTGATGAACACCATGTTGATCTACATATGTCATGTGATGATTTGTCTATTGAGTTGATTGAGGATAGAGTTGTCGCTTTGAAACAATCTCATGATCAACCATTGGAGATGCTTCCTAGTTTTGTTAATCCACTTGAAATTGGTAACTACCATGTTCATATTAATATACCATGTGTGGAGTTCACTGATAATTTGGCCACACCGCCTATATTAGAGGATCATAATACTGATTTGCAAGTACTATGTGATCAAACCACTGAAATTATCATTGATATGACTAGCAATCTTTTGGTTGACTCTAGTTATGATAGACCTACAGATTTGTGTGTACCATGTGCTGTTTTTCGTTCCTCTATTGATATGAGTGTACCAACGGAGACTTTTGTTTCCAAGGATGACCATGTGTTAGGAAATTGTGGAACTGATATACCAACTATGTTGAGTACACCTACTGTACAAGTTAATTCTTCCATATCTATGAGTGTACAAACTGACATTCTTGCTCCTGATAATGCACCTTGTGACTTGAAAGTTGACTGTAGTATGGATCATATAAAACTGGTTATGAACAGTGAAGTGTTGGCTAAGATTTCTCATGCTAATTCTCTGTTTTCTGTTGTGATGGATCCACCTATATCTTTGTCACATGCTAGACATAAAATTGATGAACTTCCTTGTTTAAAGAGTGTCTACGCCCCCGATGTTACATTTAATTTCGTTGGGGAGTATGTCAGCAATAATGTTTTTATGGTACATAGGATTTGCATCATGTGTGATGATTCTTATAGTTCCAATAAACCTGAATTTGTATATATGCTTTCTCATTTTGATATGACCTCCAATGTTGGTATTCATTCTATGCCAAATAACTTGCTACAAAATTGTTTAATTCAACATGACGTGGCTAGTAAATTTGAGGCCTTACATTTTGGTTTACCAACTTTGGGATGATTTAATGATGAGCATTATAATTTGAAAGGAGTTAATATGTGCTTCACTTATATCTGCAAACTGAGTTGTGATAAATGTTTAATGGGAACTAATGAGCTTTTATGCTACTACCATACTGGTCTATGTACAAAATTAAATGGGAAACATGACAGAGCTGTTAAAACGGATGACATATACATATACCATGCATATACCTTGTCTCTTTTGTTAGCATGTTTACAGAATAAACATCGCCGAGGACAGCTTTTCTTTCAAGAAAGGGAGGATGATGAGGACATGATTACCTCCGATTTGAAGGCATATCTTGGTGAAAAAGATGAGACTACATCGAGGACGACTTCAATTCAAGTAGGGGAGGATGATGAGGACATCTCTATGATAGATACAACCAATACTCCGACAACCACATCTCAGGTACATTCGTTACTAGGAATCCTTCCTGATATATATGAGAATATGATGCTGCCTAAATCAAATGTATTTATATTATTTAGGAATGGATCTAGCATGGACGCCAAGCATTGGATTAGGAACGTGCGTGGAGATGGCAGCAGACCTGCAAGGATTCAGGATGGCGTTGCAAGCGAGAATTTCAGAACATTGAAGCCACCATAGCGAAGCAATGATGATTGGATGAATTATACAAGTTACTCCATCATAAAATTCGTCCAAAGAGTTAGTTTTGGTGCTGCGTCACCTTATTTAATGGGCCAGGCCCATGTATTTTCGGATTAGGTATTATAGGGGATTTTAAGAGGCCATATAAGTGGAGGAAGGCCCATTTAGGGGTGTTTTTAGCCAACCCTAGCTGGTTGGACGAAAATCCCTTCACTTCCCCCATATATATCCCTCTGTAGCCGTCATTAGAACTTGGATTTTGATTAGATTGAAAGTTACCCAATTGCTGCAACTACGTGTTCTTCTTTTGAGGCCAACGCCCGTAACAAGACCGACTATTCGGAATCCCACCATTATCAATCAAGCTTTCATCTCTATTCGCAATATTCTGATTGCATCTTTAGTTCTTACTTGTTCTCGATTTCAGGTAGGAATTAAGACCCTTGCTGGTCAGGCTGATCGTGCTCCCGCAAGATCAGTAACTCCCGGAGATTGTCCTAGCGATTGCATTGGTGCACGAGCTTTGCACGTGTAGTCGGATCGTCAAGCACGAACTCCACCAACAAATCGAATTATCTTCATCTCATCGAAAGATCGGACACCTTTGCCATATCAAGATGATGAGGACATCTCTATGATAGATACAACCAATACTCCTACAACCACATCTCAGGTACATTCGTTACTAGGAATCCTTCCTGATATATATGAGAATATGATGCTGCCTAAATCAAATGTATTTATATTATTTAGGAATGGATCTAGCATGGACGCCAAGCATTGGATTAGGAACGTGCATGGAGATGGCAGCATACCTGCAAGGATTCAGGATGGCGTTGCAAGCGAGGATTTCAGAACATTGAAGCCGCCATAGTGAAGCAACGATGGTTGGATGAATTATACAAGTTACTCCATCATAAAATTCGTCCAAAGAGTTATTTTTGGTGCTGCGTCACCTTATTTAATGGGCCAGGCCCATGTATTTTCGGATTAGGTATTTTAGGGGATTTTAAGAGGCCATATAAGTGGAGGAAGGCCCATTTAGGGGTGTTTTTGGCCAACCCTAGCTGGTTGGACGAAAATCCCTTGACTTCCCCATATATATCCCTCTGTAGCCGTCATTAGAACTTGGATTTTGATTAGATTAAAAGTTAGCCACCGCTGCAACTCTCGTGTACTTCTTTTGAGGCCAACGCCCAGAACAAGACCGACTATTCGGAATCCCACCTTTTCAATAAAGCTTTCATCTATATCCGCAATAATTCTGATTGCATTATTAGTTCTTACTTGTTCTCGATTTCGGGTAGGAATTAAGACCCTCGTCGGTCGAGCTGATCGTGCATCCGCAAGATCAGTAACTCCCGGAGATTGTCCTAGCGATTGCATTGGCGCACGAGCTTTGCACGTGTAGTCGGATCGTCAAGCACGAACTCCACCAACAAATCGACGCTATCTTACTCTCATCGAAAGATCGGCCACCTTTGTCCTATCAAGTGGTATCAGATTTCAGATTGCTCGGTGAGATTTACAGTTTTCCTAGTGTAGATTTGATTTTACCTATAACCCAGAAAAAAGCCCCACAAAAAGAAGTTAGATTAGTTCATCCTCGCCTAAAACCAGTCTTAGCCTTTTCGCTATCACCACTTTGTTTTTGTTTTGTTGAATTTTCGTTGCATTGTGTCGAGTTGCTGGTTTTTAGTGTCTAGATTTCTAGAGTTTCGAGTTATAATCACATCCTTGTCACGCCGTCAAATTTCGCCACCTTTTGTTTCCGCATCGCCGCCCCACTTCATACCGTCCTATTTTACATCTGTTCATCCGCCTAACGTCGCTGCCGCTTCCCATCAAGCTACCATCGCCGCCGCTCACCAAAAGGAAAAAATAAAAAGCCAGCTCGTTTTCCGTACAGGAAGTCAATCCCAAGATTGTTCAGCGGAGAAATCTGATCTGGTAGTTGTTTGGCAAGTTTGATCGGTCAAAAGAGAAAAAAACAAGAAAAAACAAAGAAAACCGATCCGATCTGTAAGTTAGCTGCGTGGTTATGCTTTCCTGGTTACCTCAAGCACCAACGTGAGAATTTAAAAGGAAAGGCAAGAGTTAGATCTGTTCCGCATATCTCTTTGTTCCAAGTTCCAAGGCAAATCAGACCGGCATATCTACAAAAGAAAGAGAGAGAAAAGAGAAGAAAAAAAACAGAAGAAAAGAAAAGAAAAACAAGAGCCGACATTTGTGCTGGTCTGATCGGTTTGTCTGCTATTAACGGATACACAATTTTTCTTTCGCTTTTGATGTCCGTTCCTACCAATATCTAGGATTGCAAGTTACTACACTGCCTTTGCCTAGCTCTTGCATTCGTCTCGTGCAGTTGACACACGTCCGTTGGGAACCCCAAGAGGAAGGTGTGATGCAGACAGTAGCAAGTTTTCCCTCAGAAAGAAACCAAGGTTTATCGAACCAGGAGGAGCCAAGAAGCACGTTGAAGGTTGATGGTGGCGGAATGTAATGCGGCGCAACACCGGGGATTCCGGCGCCAACGTGGAACTCGCACAGACACAACCAAAGTACGTTGCCCCAACGAAACAGGTGAGGTTGTCAATCTCACCGGCTTGCTGTAACAAAGGATTAACCGTATTGTGTGGAAGATGATTGTTTGCAGAAAACAGTAAAGAACAATTGCAGTAGATTGTATGCGATGTAAAAAATAGGACCGGGGTCCACAGTTCACTAGAGGTGTCTCTCCCATAAGATAAAAGCATGTTGGATGAACAAATTACAGTCGGGCAATTGACAAATAGAGAGGGCATAACAATGCACATACATGACATGATAAATATAGTGAGATTTAATTGGGCATTACGACAAAGTACATAGACCGCTATCCAGCATGCATCTATGCCTAAAAAGTCCACCTTCGGGTTATCATCCGAACCCCTTCCGAGTATTAAGTTGCAAAACAACGAGACAATTGCATTAAGTATGGTGCGTAATGTAATCAATAACTACATCCTTAGACATAGCCTCAATGTTTTATCCCTAGTGGCAACAAGCACATCCACAACCTTAGAACTTTTCGTCACATCGTCCCGCATTTAATGGAGGCATGAACCCACTATCGAGCCGTTGACGTCGAAACCCCCCGGCGGGCGAGAGACGGGCAACACCGTAGAGCCGGGAACAACTAGGGCTGCGGCCGGCCCCGGTCCCTCGGAGCGACGGCCCGCAAAGCCTCCCCGGTCGCACGCGCCGATGCCAACCGCAAGGGCGTGCCACCCGACCTATACCCGGTCGGGAAGGTGTGGATGATGCCTCGCTTAGTTTCCTGCAGGGCACACACGTAAACGTTAAATACGAGCCTCGATCGGCTCTCGGGTTATCCCGTGAATCGGCTCAAAGAGCCGATCCACCCATGATTCGGACGAGGTGTCCGAATATATGGTGGTCCTGCTTGATCAAGGTAAAGCTAATGAGATCTACGACGATTTAGGGTTTTCACCGCATAATCGGATCATCCTACTCACGATTGGGCCTCGCGCTCGCGCACGGTGACCGTAAGCCGATCCTAGACAGGGCCTAAAAACCAACACGAGGTTGATCCCCGAACATCCTTTCTAGGGCTAGCAAACGCCACCCTACACGCCGCTGGATCCTCCAACCCTTTGTAAGGCCTAACTATTGCGGATATTAAACTAATCCTTGTAGAACAAGGAGCAATCGTAACGGATCAGATCTACTAAACTATGATCAAGCGGGTGCCGCCTCTACACCTAAGATAGGTGTAAGGGCGGCTAGACATGCAAGGGTTGCACTACGAAAGCATGTAATATGAAGAACAATGCTAACCCTAACATGTCTAAGATAACTACGTTGCTCGCCATCAAAAAGGCTTCGATACGAGCAACGCATGAACAACGTGGGCAGGCTTGTCTTGCCTAGATCGCAAGATGCGATCTAGGCAGCATGATGCTTACCGGTAGAAACCCTCGAGACGAAGGAGTTGGCGATGCGCCGAGATTTGTTTGTGGTTGAACGTTGGTTGTTGTTTATTCCATAAACCCTAGATACATATTTATAGTCCAGCGGACTTTCTAATGTGGGCGTGCACCAAACCGTGCACGAGTAAGATTCTAACTTCTAAACTAAGATGCGATCTAATATGTTACAGATACACGGGCAATTAAGCCCAACTTGGTATAAAAGGCCGATTCACGTATTTCTCCTATATATATATTCTTCACGTCCATCTTGATCACGGCCCACCTCTGACTTGGTCAAATTCTGGTGATAACACATGCCCCCCTGGTTTTGGAAATGACATTTCCAAAATCATTATGCCTTTCTTTCGTCGGGTCATGTCGTGGAAGAACCGTCGCAGTATCCGTCATCATGATGCCTTGCCTTCTCAACTTCTCCGCGTGACCTGGCAGTTTTTTCTCTTTCTTCAAGCACCACTTCCTCGGAAACTGCTGTGGCATTGAATTCCCACTATATCCCCTTTTATTTAACCGTTCCGCACAGTTCAATCCTGCATCTCCTTCGCATTAGCATTCCAAAAGCTGTCCTGCGCCACCATGTCCTCTTCCTCCTCTGCTTCATCGGATCTTTCCACCCAATCCTCTTCGTCTCGCGCGCCGACGCCGGAGCCGAACCCGGCGGAGATCCATGCGGCCAACATCCGCTGCGCCATTGAGGCCGGGGAGGAGTCTAGCCATGACTTCTCCCTCTGGTCGGAGGACGACAAATCCTCGACGGACGGGGAGAGTGACCTCCGCTTCCTCGCCGACGGGGAATCGGAGGAGGAGAGCGATGACGATCGCTTCTCCTGGGACGACTTCACCACCTCCGAGGAGGTGAAGGAGGAGGAAGAGGAGGACGACGACGACGATAGCTTCCCCGATGAACCGCCGGCCAAGCGCCATTGCCCCTGGCCGGGGAATCTGAGTGACTTCGCAGCGATGACGACGACGACGACGAGGAAGATGAGGACAATGAAGGTCCTGCCGGCGGCCGCTGGAGCAACGACGACGAGCCGGCCGGGAGCAGCGCCGACACGGGTGATGACGGCGATGATGAGGGCAGCGACGGCCCGTAGATAGGACATCTAGCATAGGACCAGTAGCAGTAGATGGGGCCATGTATCCCCTAGTACTTCCTTTTGAGAGCAACCAGCTCCTTATTGTAAGAAATCCATCAATGAAGAACTTTCCCCAATCGGATTTTGCCGATTCCTTTAGCTTATCTTAGCCGATTTCTTCTCATACTGATTTTGCCGATTCGTCCCCTTTGCCAATGCGTAGCGAGCCGATAGCAACGCATCGGTCCTTCGACATTTACCCTTCCATTCTTCAACTGATGATTCTCTTTCCGGTAGATACTGTGGGATTTCCAAGAGAGCCCTTAAATTCCTCCCACCGGTTTCAGAGATCCTTTTTAGCGAGCGCTCATTATTTTGTGAAGAAGGTTGCAACGAAGATCAGCCGATGGTACCCCAATCGGTTCCTCAATAGAGCATCTACCAGGCCTGTTGCCCCCCGAGTCTCAGCCAAGGCAAAACAGAGGCGAGGATACGCAAATTAGCTGTATGGACCTGGGCTTGATTATGCCTGAGGGAGCCTTTTATGCAGAACCAACCGATTTGAGCATAGATCGGCTTCCCAGGGCAGAGAGCCTTCAAGGGGAGCTGCCCCCCGAGCTTCTTCAGTTCCTCCTGCACCTTGCCGGCTAGATCGGCTCCTTTCTTTTGGTGGATCTCATGCAATCCATCCTTGACCTGATCTGCACGTCCAGGCTGCTCCTGGCATTGTTCTTGAAGAGAGGATCTGAGCCCTTAAACTACTCCATTGAGGAGTTCCTCCATTAAAAATCTCCCTTTGTGCTCCATTGACCCTCTGATCGTAACAGTTACTCCTCTTGAGTCGATGGCCATGCATCGGCTTTTATATCCTTAAGTCGATGTCCGCTGCATCGGCTGTGCTCGAAAATTTCCGAATTTTTTCAATTTTTTTTTAATATATGGCCGATTTACGCATCGGCCCCCATACTCCAATACCCATCATCAAAGGATGAGACGCTTCCATTGCATATCCTCGTGTTTTATCCACCTGGGTGCCCCCCCGAGCCGATTCTGTCAAGAGAATTGATGGTATCGGCTCTGTTGGATAACATGTTGAACCCAGGCAGAATGGTGGGTGAGGATAATTTTGGCCGATTGCTGGAATCGGCCTCCACGTTGCTTGCTCGGTGAAGGTTTTGTAAGTTCCCTTCATAAAATTTTTTTGGGGCCGATCACAAGGATCAGCCTCGCCATGTTTGCTCCTTGACGTGCTCTTGCTACTCGTTCAGGCCGGTAGATAAAACCAGCCCAATCTCTGACTTCATCGTGTTGGTGCGCTTGCTGTCGCCCACCTTGAGTGCGTCGTGTAATCGTGGAGCACTAAGCTTCGTTGGAAGAACGAGCACCATGTTTGTGCCGGCCGATGTTTCATCATCGGCTTTCCTTTGCTTGGGGCGCCACTCCATTTTCCGTGGACGACCCTGTTCATCCAGGGTTCGCTGAACCTTTGCAGCCGGATCGAGGCCTTGCCTTCCTTAATGTATGCAAGTATAACCTCTCGGCTTCTTCCGGGCCGCGCAATCGTTGAACCCTGCGTTTCCGGGAACGGCCGAGTCCATCGGGGCACCACCTTGGCCGGTGATACCTGTCTTCTTCTTCTCCCTCGTCTTCTGAATCTTCGAGATCTTTCAACCGAGGGGACTCAGCTCGTTTGCTCTGTGGCGGGAGAGGTCCCAAGCGCTCGAACACGGACACGTTGGCTGCCTCCTTCTTCTTGCGGTTGCATTCTGGGCAATTGCCGATTGTTGGCAATCGGCTCATTCATGAATCCCAGCAGTGCCTGAAGAAGGGACAATCCCAGTGCCTGTCCTCGCCGTCTCGCTCCCTTGCCTGTTCCTTGGCACAACGCTCGTGCTCCTCCTCATCGCGATTATGCCGACGATGTCTTCTGGGTTCTCTGGTCAGACGATCTCTTTCATCATCATCGCTGGACCGTCGGCGTTGGTCGTACTGACTCACATACTTATTGAGGAGGTGATCAGAGAGAGGTCGCTGATATCTTATGTTCTTTACTTCTCCCTCTGTGACGTAGCGCTTGCCGTCTTGGCGGAGCCGATCGCGTGGAGCGGCTTCCTCTGTATCTTTGCTATGAGAGCAGCTGCCCTCATCTCCATCCTTGCCAGCGTGGTGTCCAAGATCTACCATGTTGATATTGCACAGAAACCCGGCTGGCACCCTCCATGGCAAGCATACTCCACCATGTTTACGGCGGGGAAGGGTGTGTGTCAACCTTCATGGCGTATTGGTTGAAAATCAACCGTCCGTTTTCTATCGCCATTTGTATCTCGCTGCCGCCACACCCCGCGAGTCGTTGGTGGTGTGGGAGAACGTGTTATGCCATTTGCGATATGGCTTCCCGTTCAGCTCTTGCACCGTGGGGAACTTGTGGCCTTCGGGTACCTTTATATGCTTCTCCGTGAGCAAGAGATCAAAAATCTGCTCTGTCTTGGTCACGTCGAAGTCGAACCCTTTTGGAGGGCCTTGTGGCTTCACCCATTTGCAGGTCACGGGGCCCGTTGCTCGAGTCCATTCCGCCACCGCTATCTCCCCGATCTCCCATGGCACCTTCATCTTCGTCCGCCTCAACCAAAGTCACCACCCGCTTGAATTTGTCCTGGTAAACATCCGGGTGGCGCTGTTCATATGTCGACAGCTTTTGCACCATGTGCGCCAACGAAGGGTAGTCTCGCTTGGGAGGCCACGTCCTTGATTGATGATGAGAGACCCACCACCGCCAACTCGATCGCTTCTTTTTCACTTATATGAGCCGAAAAGCATCGGTTCCTAATGGTCCTGAAGCGCTGGATGTATTCTCGCCACCTGTCTCCCCGCGCTTCGTCGTACTTGCGCTAGATCGGCAATCCCAACATCGGAAGCCTCCGAGTGATACCGCTCATGGAACTGCTCTTCCAATCGCTTCCAAGTCCGGATGGAGTTCGGTGGTAGCGATGTGTACCACCCGAAAGCCGATCCTGTGAGGGACCGTGCGAAGAACCTCACGCGCAACTCGTCCGACGCCGAGATCGTGCCCGAGCCTGTGCCAAATATCGGCTCACATGCTCGATGGAGCTGGACCCATCTAATCCACTAAACTTCGTGAAGTCCGGGAGCCGATATTTGGGTGGCAGCGGGATCAGTTTGTAGCTGTTGGGGTACGGCTTGGTGTAGCCGAACGCCTTCCTTTTCGGCATCATGCCGAACTGATCTTTCAGAATTGCACAAATCTGATCCGCTGTGATGGCTGAAGGTGTCGAACCCCGAAGATTCGCCGGGGTGGCATACTTAACCAGCCATGCTTGCTTTTCCGGTTCTAAGCCAACTGCAGGAGCTGGGCTTTGGAGGTTTGTCGGGGTGGCGTACTTAGCCGCCCACGATTGCTTCTCGAGATCAGCTCCCGACGTTCCTCCTGCCGTTCCGGAGGCCCCCGATATTGCAGCCTGGTTCGAGAGTGCCCAGGCGTTGCGATCCGATACGTATGCGCACGCGTATCCGTGCGGGATCTCCTTGGGTGCCTCGGTAGGAATTGGTAGTCACTAGGATCACCACCAATCTTGTAGACGACGTATGCCGATGAGTTCGGCAGTTCCGGTGCTGCCCATGCGAACGGCCGGGGTTGGAGTGGCATCTCTCCTTTGAAAGTCCCCGGAGCCGGTCCCGACGGGGAGTATCGATGACTCATGATTTCCTTGACGACGCGCGAGCGACACGCTCCAAGGTGTTCACCGGGCTCTCGAGTGGCGGTGCAGCGAATGAGCCACCATGTAGTTGATTTCCGCCGCGGCGACTCGGGTGCGTTCTTCCGACGGGGCGGAAAGGTCCACTCCATCGAGTGCGCCTTCGGGTGTGAAACCCTTCCACCCGACGCCATGGGAGAGGGTTCGGTGGAAGGAGCCGATGAGTTCGGCTTCGAGGGTTGCCTTGATCTCGTCATGTTTCTTCTTGAGCTCATCGAGCGGATCCTCGTACGTGACCGGAGTGTCTTCCGCCATCTCGGATGTAGATGGCGATGTTGTGGATGTCGAAGGCGGTCCCACCGGCGTGCCAAAATGTGTTGACGTCGAAACCCCCTGGCGGGCGGAGACGGGCAACACCGTAGAGCCGGGAACAACTAGGGCTGCGGCTGGCCCCAGTCCCTCAGAGCGACGGCCCGCAAAGCCTCCCGGTCGCACGCGCCGATGCCAACCGCAAGGGCGTGCCACCCGACCTATACCCGGTCGGGAAGGTGTGGATGATGCCTCGCTTAGTTTCCTGCAGGGCACACACGTAAACGTTAAATACGAGCCTCGATCGGCTCTCAAGTTATCCCGTGAATCGACTCAAAGAGCCGATCCACCCATGATTCGGACGAGGTGTCCGAATATATGGTGGTCCTGCTTGATCAAGGTAAAGCTAATGAGATCTACGACGATTTAGGGTTTTCACCGCATAATCGGATCATCCTACTCACGATTGGGCCTCGCGCTCGCGCACGGTGACCGTAAGCTCGATCCTAGACAGGGCCTAAAAACCAACACGAGGTTGATCCCCGGAACATCCTTTCTAGGGCTAGCAAACGCCACCCTACACGCCGCCGGATCCTCCAACCCTTTGTAAGGCCTAACTATTGCAGATATTAAACTAATCCTTGTAGAACAAGGAGCAATCGTAACGGATCAGATCTACTAAACTATGATCAAGCGGGTGCCGCCCCTACACCTAAGATAGGTGTAAGGGCGGCTAGACATGCAAGGGTTGCACTACGAAAGCATGTAATATGAAGAACAATGCTAACCCTAACATGTCTAAGATAACTACGTTGCTCGCCATCAAAAAGGCTTCGATACGAGCAACGCATGAACAACGTGGGCGAGCTTGCGTTGCCTAGATCGCAAGATGCGATCTAGGCAGCATGATGCTTACCGGTAGAAACCCTCGAGACGAAGGAGTTGGCGATGCGCCGAGATTTGTTTGTGGTTGAACGTTGGTTGTTGTTTATTCCATAAACCCTAGATACATATTTATAGTCCAGATGGACTTTCTAATGTGGGCGTGCACCAAACCGTGCACGAGTAAGATTCTAACTTCTAAACTAAGATGCGATCTAATATGTTACAGATACACGGGCAATTAAGCCCAACTTGGTATAAAAGGCCGATTCACGTATTTCTCCTATATATATATTCTTCACGTCCATCTTGATCACGGCCCACCTCTGACTTGGTCAAATTCTGGTGATAACACGAGCATAAATACTCCCTCTTGGAGTTAAGAGCAAAAACTTGGCCAGAGCCTCTACTAATAACGGAGAGCATGCAAGATCATAAACAACACATAGGTAATAGATTGATAATCAACATAACATAGTATTCTCTATCCATCGGATCCCGACAAACACAACATATAGTATTACGGATAGATGATCTTGATCATGTTAGGCAGCTCACAAGATCCAACAATGAAGCACAATGAGGAGAAGACAACCATCTAGCTACCGCTATGGACCCATAGTCCGGGGTGAACTACTCACTCATCACTCCGGAGGCGACCATGGCGGTGAAGAGTCCTCCGGGAGATGAATCCCCTCTCCGGCAGGGTGCCGGAGGTGATCTCCGAATCCCCCGAGATGGGATTGGCGGCGGCGGCGTCTCAGTAAGGTTTTCCGTATCGTGGCTCTCGGTACTGGGGGTTTCGCGACGGAGGCTTTAAGTAGGCGGAAGGGCAGGTAAAGGGGCGTCACGAGGGGCCCATACGACAGGTCGGCGCGGCCAGGGCCTGGGCCGCACCGCCCTGGTGTCTGGCCACCTCGTGGCCCCACTTCGACTCTCCTTCGGTCTTCTGGAAGCTTCGTGGCAAAATAGGACCCTGGGCGTTGATTTCGTCCAATTCCGAGAATATTTCTTTACTAGGATTTCTGAAACCAAAAACAGCAGAAAACAGCAACTAGCTCTTCGGCATCTCATTAATAGGTTAGTGCCGGAAAATGCATAAATACGACATATAATGTGTATAAAACATGTAGATATCATCAATAATGTAGCATGGAACATAAGAAATTATCGATACGTCGGAGACGTATCGACGCCACGCCGCCAATCCCATCTCGGGGATTCTGGAGATCACCTCCGGCACCCTGCTCGGAGAGGGGATTCATCTCCCGGAGGACTCTTCACCGCCATGGTCGCCTCCGGAGTGATGAGTGAGTAGTTCACCCTGGACTATGGGTCCATAGCGGTAGCTAGATGGTTGTCCGATGTCTACGGGAGCTTCTATTCTTGTAGACAGGTGTTGGGCCTCCAAGAGCAGTAGGTTTGTAGAACAGCAGCAACTTTCCCTTAAGTGGATCACCCAAGGTTTATCGAACTCAGGGAGGAAGAGGTCAAAGATATCCCTCTCATGCAACCCTGCAACCACAAAGCAAGAAGTCTCTTGTGTCCCCAACACACCTAATAGGTGCACTAGTTCGGCGAAGAGATAGTGAAATACAGGTGGTATGAATGAATATGAGCAGTAGTAACGGCGCCATAAAATAGCTTGCTGGCGTGTAGTTGATGGTGGTAATATGGTAGCAGTAGTAACGCAGTAAAACAGTAAACAAGCAGCGATAGCAATATTTAGGAACAAGGCCTAGGGATTAGACTTTCACTAGTGGACACTCTCAACTTTGATCACATAACGTAATAGATAGATGCATACACTACACTCTTTTGTTGGATGATGAACACCATTGCGTAGGATTACACGAACCCTCAATGCCGGAGTTAACAAGCTCCACAATTCAATGTTCATATTTAAATAACCTTAGAGTGCATGAAAGATCAATAAGACTAAACCAAGTACTAACATAGTATGCACACTCGTCACCTTCACACTATGTAGGAGGAATAGATCACATCAATACTATCATAGCAATAGTTAACTTCATAATCTACAAGAGATCATAATCATAGCATACACCAAGTACTAACACGGATGCACACACTCGTCACCATTACACCGTGTAGGAGGAATAAAACTACTTTAATAACATTGCTAGAGTAGCACATAGATAAATTGTGATACAAAACACATTGCAATCATAAAGAGATATAAATAAGCACTTCACTACGCCATTCATAACAGTTGAATAAGTATTCGTGAAATATAGCCTAAGAGACCCACACGGTGCACACACTCGTCACCTTTACACACGTGGGACAAGGAGTCTCCTGGAGATCACATAAGTAAAATTCACTTGACTAGCATAACGACATCTAGATTACAAGCATCATCATATGAATCTCAATCATGTAAGGCAGCTCATGAGATTATTGTATTGAAGTACATAGGAGAGAGATGAACCACATAGCTACCGGTACAGCCCCGAGCCTCGATGGAGAACTACTCCCTCCTCATGGGAGACAGCAGCGTTGATGAAGATGGCGGTGGTGTCGATGGAGGAGCCTTCCGGGGGCACTTCCCCGTCCCGGCGGCGTGCCGGAACAGAGACTCCTGTCCCCCAGATCTTGGCTTCGCGATGGCGGCGGCTCTGGAAGGTTTCTCGTACCGTGGTTTTTTCGTATCGTGTTTTAGGTCAGGGACCTTTTTATAGGCGAAGAGGCGGAGTCGAAGGGGCAACGAGGCGGCGGCACCATAGGGTGGCGCGGGCCACACCTGGCCGCGCCGGCCTATGGTCCCGTGGGCCTCGTGCCCCCTCTCCGGCGGTTCTCGGGTGTTCTGGATGCTTCCGGGCAAAATAGGATGCTCGGGTCTTGATTTCGTCCGATTCCGAGAATATTTCCTTACTAGGATTTCTGGAACCAAAAACAGCAGAAAACAGGAACTGGCCCTTCGGCATCTCGTCAATAGGTTAGTTCCGGAAAACGCATAAATATGACATATAATGTGCATAAAACATGTAGATATCATCAATAATGTGGCATGGAACATAAGAAATTATCGATACGTCGGAGACGTATCAGCATCCCCAAGCTTAGTTCTGCTCGTCCCGAGCAGGTAAAACGATAACAAAGATAATTTCTGAAGTGACATGCCATCATAACCTTGATCATACTATTTGTAAACATATGTTATGAATGCAGCGATCAAAACAATGGTAATGACATGAGTAAACAAGTGAATCATAAAGCAAAGACTTTTCATGAATAGTACTTCAAGACAAGCATCAATAAGTCTTGCATAAGAGTTAACTCATAAAGCAATAAATCAAAGTAAAGGTATTGAAGCAACACAAAGGAAGATTAAGTTTCAGCGGTTGCTTTCAACTTGTAACATGTATATCTCATGGATAATTGTCAACATAGAGTAATATAACAAGTGCAATATGCAAGTATGTAGGAATCAATGCACAGTTCACACAAGTGTTTGCTTCTTGAGGTGGAGAGAGATAGGTGAACTGACTCAACATAAAAGTAAAAGAATGGTCCTTCAAATAGGAAAGCATCGATTGCTATATTTGTGCTAGAGCTTTTATTTTGAAAACAAGAAACAATTTTGTCAACGGTAGTAATAAAGCATATGAGTTATGTAAATTATATCTTACAAGTTGCAAGCCTCATGCATAGTATACTAATAGTGCCCGCACCTTGTCCTAATTAGCTTGGACTACCGGATCATCGCAATACACATGTTTTAACCAAGTGTCACAATGGGGTACCTCCATGCCGCCTGTACAAAGGTCTAAGGAGAAAGCTCGCATTTTGGATTTCTCGCTTTTGATTATTCTCAACTTAGACATCCATACCGGGACAACATGGACAACAAATAATGGACTCCTCTTTAATGCATAAGCATGTGGCAATAATTATTATTCTCATATGAGATTGAGGATATATGTCCAAAACTCGAAACTTCCACCATGAATCATGGCTTTAGTTAGCGGCCCAATGTTCTTCTCTAACAATATGTATGCTCCAACCATTAAGGTGGTAGATCTCTCTTACTTCGAGACAAGACGGACATGCATAGCAACTCACATGATATTCAACAAAGAATAGTTGATGGCGTCCCCGTAAGCATGGTTATCGCACAACAAGCAACTTAATAAGAGATAAAGTGCATAAGTACATATTCAATACCACAATAGTTTTTAAGCTATTTGTCCCATGAGCTATATATTGCAAAGGTGAATGATGGAATTTTAAAGGTAGCACTCAAGCAATTTACTTTGGAATGGCGGATAAATACCATGTAGTAGGTAGGTATGGTGGACACAAATGGCATAGTGGTTGGCTCAAGGATTTTGGATGCACGAGAAGTATTCCCTCTCGATACAAGGTTTAGGCTAGCAAGGTTATTTGAAACAAACACAAGGATGAACGGTGCAGCAAAACTCACATAAAAGACATATTGTAAACATTATAAGACTCTACACCGTCTTCCTTGTTGTTCAAAACTCAATACTAGATACTATCTAGACTCTAGAGAAACCAAATATGCAAACCAAATTAGCAAGCTCTAAGTGTTTCTTCATTAATGGGTGCAAAGTATATGATGCAGGAGCTTAAACATGAGCACAACAATTGCCAAGTATCAAATTATTCAAGACATTTGTAATATCCCAGGTAATGGGGTTACAAAAATAGAGGAAACAGATGTGTGCATTGCATTCATGCATAGAAAATCTGGGGAATTTTCGCGCTTTAAAGAAAAACTGTCACCGTAACTGAAGTTTCACTTGACCTTGGTGGAATTGAAGTAGCTCATCAAGTCGAGCGTTATAAACCTCAATGTGACTTTGTTAAAACATTGTTTTGGGTAGAGATAATTTGATCTAAGGGTTAGATCAAATGAAATTAAAATCAACACAAGAACTTATTAACCAAGGATCAACTACTTTACCTTATTAAAGATCAAAACATGATATTCCTTGCCATAACATATGAACATCCATTCAATTGGAAATCAAGCAACAATAGATTAGAGAAACTATTCTTCACTTATCTTTTCCATGTCTCAAACTAATCTATGAACCAACCATGAACCTCATGGTATTTATTCTACTTTAACCTTGGAAGCAAGACAAGGAGTTCTAACTAAGTAATATATATTCTTCTCTATTCTAAATAGTTAAGAATCAGACCCAGAGGGGTGAGAGATCTATTACAATTATTAGAGAAGCATTAACAAACCTTGAGTTAAACCTTGGATATGCATCCAAGTATTCAAATCATCATCTTTAAGAGAAACCCTAGGATACTATCCAAGACCATTCCTAGAGAGATAAACCCATTTAGTTAGACAATTGAATCTTTAGCTTAGCTACCTAAATAAATATTAGGAGTACACCAGAAACCCTAGAATAACTGTTCTTAAATGGGAGAGCTTAATCTATGGTGTTACACTCAAGTTAGTTGAGGAAACATCTGGATTTGAGGGAGAGAACTACTTTTATAACCTGATGATCATATCATCATTGTTGAGTAGAACCCTAACATAATATCTCAGGCATTCTCCTGGGATATAAACTAATGAGGCAATCATAGAAGTTTTATCCTAGAAAGTAAAATAGAAGTGCTATATATTTAATTGATCAAGACAACACTTATTCTTGAGAGTGGGAAACCTATTAAATGAGAGATAGCATAGGAAGCCAAACCTCGATCATTATAGATTGAGTGATGATCAATAACCCTAAGAACTTGAGGTAAAGATATTAAGAACAAGTTGATCATGTCTAACCATGATCATGCTCTTGAAGCATGTGAGGATAAGTTAAACCCTAATAGGATCAGCAGATATCATCAGCCACATGAAATTATAAGGAGATCAATAATAAGTAACCCTAGGCTTAGATCTCAACCTTAACTTGTGAATCACTTGGTGATCATAAGTACAATTCTACCACATCTACATTCCACTTATCCTTCACTTCAGAACCACAAGAAAACCTTAGAGTAAAACTCCATATTTAATATGGTGAGAAACCATTCATCCATAAGACCAAAGTTAACTATAAAAAGAATTATAATCAATGTAGTTACTTAAATGATAAATTGAGGACAATAATAGAAGTTAATTGGTAGAGGATAAAACCACTTCTCAAATCCTTAGTAACTAGAGAAGCACATGAAATATTAAGCAAGTAACCATTTCATCATGCATTGGGAAGAGTAAATCTCGCCAATGCAATATGGTGGCATTTCATCCCTACAACCAGAATTGCACCCTCAATACTATCTTATGCTTCAATTAATGAACAGAAGAAACCCTTGTGATTTATTTTCTAATTAAAACCCATAAGTGGTGATCAACCACTTATCTTCATTACAAGACCGAACAAATAAGTGTTCACATAAAATAATGCAGGTGACAACATTCTCAAATAGGAGATTAAGACTCTAGAGATATTTTAGCACATGAAATTATGCCATCCCAATCACTCTCTTATTTGAAATTCATAAATAAACATTACTTTGGAATGGTTTCTTGCAAGATAAAACCAAATAAAATTCTATATATCAGTAGATAAGAAAATTGTCATTGGAGAACAATTTGAAGATTTACAAAGATAATATTCAAATACATGTCCATATAGGTATTCAAACTCAAGTTCCAAACATAATAATTAAACCAATGTTATAATACCCATATTAACATTCTTATACACCACTATAGTATCTACGGTACCTTGGACTATTCCTTATATGATTGATATATTCAAATACCTGCAAAATACAAAAAGAATCAAATCAGAATTAAAACAGAATTCAAAAACAGAAAATAAGAAGAAAAAGAAAACAAAGAAAAGAATGGAGAGTGGCTTACCTGGACCTTACCAGCCGAAGGAGCCCGAGCAGGCAGCCCACAACGCAGCCCGATCCACCGCCGAAGCAGCCTAGCCCACGTAACCCTTCGTGTTCATAAACGTGAGGAAGAAAAGCTTCTTCTTCCTCTCGTCCCGAGGCCGACACGCCGGCGAGCCACGTCCTCGACGACGATAAGGACGAGTCCCGGACTCCAATTCCATCCCGAAAACCTGCGTAAATCACAACGAGTCCGTCGACATATTTTGCGCTACGATTCGTGCCCATTGCACACACCTACCTCACCGTGGCATCCGCGCCGTCTCCGGCGGCGTGACGTCGATTCCGACCATGCCATGAGCTATAAAGCTTCCCAGAGCTCCGCCGTAGACCCTAATGCCCCTCCTCTCAATCAATTGCTCGCTAGCCCTCCATATTTTTCGCCACCACCACACAGACGCCGCCGGGGTCGAGCTTGAGCTCGTCGGAGGAAGCCACCCTAGGGACCCATAGGTAGTCCACGAGAAGCGCAGGAGTGTGAGGATCGATCTGATGGAAGGAATCGAGAAGTGGAGTGCTCAGCTTGGAGAATTTGGGCGTTCCCTTTCTCAGGTGATCCCCGGATTTCTCGTCGGAGAGCTCGTCTCCGGCCATCACAGCCTTTGGCGACCACCTCTCACAACCCAGGGTGAGATTGCGCATCGATTGAACCCTTATTCGTTGCTTAACATGCATCCTAACTCCTTTTGCACTTCGCCGGAGTAAACCGCCGCGGAGACGCTCGCCGGAGAGAGCTCCGGTGACCATCTCGTGGGGGCGCCAACACCACTGCACTCAGCATGCTATGGGGGTTCGAGCGCGCCCTTTTGCGCCGCCTCTGGTGCCTCAAATCGTCACCACCACCATCACCTGCCGCCGGCGGTAAGCCGCCGGCGAGGCTGATGTGTCCGGCGGGGACCCCACAGGGATTTTGACTTAGTCTTCATCCTACTGGCAGCCAACGTGTCCCTTGGTCCCACATGTCAGCGTCTGCGGGTACAAATCGAACCGGTATGTTTAGCATTTATAGTTATTTCCAATTTTCCTGAAAATAGCAGAAACTTTAGAAAATCATATCTAATTCATATTAACTCAGAAAAATATATATGAGATATCAAAATGCTCCTAAAAATAAACTCTATCAAATAAAAATATAATATGAAATTTTTATTTTAATAAAAATTTAACTATTTAATACTTAATAATTAAGCCTTATTTATTAATTCTAAATTCAATTAAAATTCCATAATTAGGAAAACTTTCCAAATTAAAAAAATAACCAGTAAATAAATAAAGAAAACATTAAAACTAATTTTCTTTATTTTGTTAATTTAGTAAATCATTATTAAAGAGAATTAAACTCTAATTAATAATTACCTAATTATTAATTGTTTAAAATAATAAAATGCCAAATTCAATATTATTTTTATTCCCAAATTATTAATATCTTCAACTTTAAATTGAAGTTATTAACCATAGAATTATAGGGTAATTAGAAAACCCTAGTTCCATATGGTAGGAAAACATGAATTCATCATTTCATGTGAAACCCTAAAACCCTAATTCAATTAGGAACCATAGCTCCACTACTTCATATGAACCCTAAATTATTCCCAAACATGAACCCTAAGTAACATGTGATCATGTTACTTCATTAGTAACCATAGATTCATATTTAGCAACTTAATGCCTGATCAAATCCACATAACATATGGGAACCCTATCACAACTAATTAGCATCCCATGGGTTCATCTTAATCAACCCTAGTTCCTATCACAAGGATCTCATCTTAATTAACCTTAACTAACATCACATCATTGTGATGAACTCCAATAGCAACCATGCTAATATTAACATCATATCCCATACACACTAAACCCTATTAGTGTGGGATAATTATTAACATCCTATCTAGGAAATCAACATCCCTTACTCGAGTGAATCCATTGGCTAATACAAGACAACCTCAACCTTAATTGCTATACTTCTTATTATTTAAGAAGTATGTTCTTCAAAAGTTATTCTTTTGAAGAAAATAAGAAATCATCACCAACCCTACTTATAAGGACCTATAAACCCTAGCCGACTATCGCTAGCAAGATAAAACAACCACGACAACAACCATGTATAATAAATTGCTTAGGATGCCTAGGCTTATCTTAACCCTACAAGCCCTAGGTGTTGATGAATCCAACTTTGTTGGGATCCATCTAATACCTATTCCAGCAACTACATGCAGCCATAGTCAACCATAGAAAACCACCCACATAATTATTATACTTGTTCTTCATTAAAGAACGTGTTCTTCAAAAGTTATTCTTTTGAATTGTAAAATAAGTAATCATCAACCATGTATTATAGGACTTAAAATTGACAACTGCTCTTTACTTATTATACAGCTACTATTCCTGGTTGTGTATGATTGTTACTATGCATGTTACCACTTGCTTATGATTCTAATACAACAAGACCCTAATAAGAACCTTGTTTGTGAATCACTCTAAAAGTGCAACACACCCTAAACAAATCATTTCAACTCACTAATCCTAAATCATCGGGGTTAGGTCACGCTTAGAGCGATTGCATCTCATACTTATGCATTATTGCATCCTTGCCAATCTTTTAAACATCGTCCTTACCGGACGATGATGCTATTTCAGAATTTGGAGTTATTGCGTATCGAAGACCTTGCCTGCATAATCTTGCAGTCAAGAAAGGCAAGTTCATCACTTGCTCATGTCATTTGAGTATTTCTATCAAATTACTTGCAAAGTATTATGGTTATCACTATTGCACAAAAAATCAAAACCACTACTTTCATAACTATGAATATGACTAAGTGGTGGGCAATGGAACCATGGATTGTGTTGATATGGTGGAGGTTCCATTGCACGGGTTTATATCCATCTAGGATTAAACAACAAATGTCGCCAGTGATTCTTGTGCCGTAATACCCGTGTTAACCATAAGATCCGGAGTGGGACGGAGTAGTCAAAAGTGTTTCCACCTCTCGTTCATCAACGGATGCGCTTTACCGTAGACACTTGTATACGTCGGCGGCAAGCGGTAGGCTGGGGAAGCCTTAAGTCCCCACGGCACAGTTCCGTAGACACTTGTCGTTCGAAGAACAAGCGGTAGGGTGGGGAAGCCTTAAGTCCCCACGGTATTGCGGTCTATGAGGGATTGTAAGGTGTCCGGAGACGGTCTATCCATGATGATAGGGGAAGGCATATGAATGCCCGGAACGGTCTCATCATGGATATAGGGGAGGACAATCTTACAAAAGGGTGGGTGTTCGAGGTAGCGGAGGAACATGATTGGCTAGACCTTATACCGGGCCTCACACCATAGGAAGTGTGGACGAGAACATGACTCGGTTGGCACCAAGGTTAAGATCTCTTATGGGTAAAGCAACACACCTCTGCAGAGTGTAAAGAACCGTGACTTGTCACTCCCTGTTCCGGGATATGGAACTGCGAACGCTGCCGGAAAGGAGCTCCATGAAGTTCTAGTAAACCGGTGAAGGCTGACGGACATAGTTCTTCTGAATAAAAGTAACCTTTTGAAGAAAAGATTATGAAAACCTGCATTGGTATTAGACTTTCTGGTCTAATATCGTAGCTAGTGCATTAAACACCTCTTTCCTATAATGAACTTGTTGAGTACGCTCGTACTCATCCCACTCTTAAATCCCCTGCTTAGATATGGAGGCATCGAAGGAGGATCTACAGTGCAACTCGAAGGCCGAGGAGTCAACAACTACTTCACGAGACAGGACCCTGTCAGAAGAGTCAGATACCACTTACATCAAGGAGAAAATCTAGTTTAGCTATAGAAAAGAACTTGCTTCCTAAACCTAGCTCCTATTTAGCTAGAATCTATTCATAGCCACTAGTAGCTAGTTAAATACTCTACAAATAGAGTTCGTGATAAGACTAGACTACGAGTCGTTATTCTGGAGTTATTTGCAGTTTTACCTCATTGTAAAGTAGGAGGCTGTGATGATCTTATGTAGCAGAGTCAGTGTTGTAATTCTATAGACATGCCTTGGACCCGCATATGTTTCGTTGTACCACTCCGAGCGATATAATACTAGTGGAACGAGTGTTTCATTGGTGTTATATCAGACTTGCATACTACACCATGCAGTGGTATGCCGGGTCACCACAGTTGGTATCAGAGCAAATGCTTTGACCTTAGGATTAAAACCCTTTAAAGGAGACCTATAGGATTGGTAGTGTCTATATGAAGTTGTCCTAGTTAAACCAAATATTCTTATGACTTGAGATGGATATTCACTTGAGAATAATCCTGACACACTTGAGTCAACCTTATTATTCTATCTTTTCTAAGCATAGTTAGTTAGTTAATCCCAAGTATGTAGCATACCATTATGTCCTTAAAACAATAGATGAGTAGATTACGGTTGGTATACAATACATGGTAGTCCAAAGAGAGGATACAACCATAAGGAAGATATCCTATTGGAAGATGTGTACCAACACATGTTATAGTTAAGTAAGAGTTATCCAGACCTGTAATAAGGAGTAATAACAAGTGATGAAGATAATTTATCTTATATAAGGTAAATATCTTACTAGAAGATGTAGACAACTGCAAGTAATGGGTAAGTAAGTTATCCAAACTTGTAAAACAATTGATAGTAAGTAATATCTATGAGTATATGAGGTAGTATAGACCATGATGAGTCAATCATGGGAAATAAGGAAGAGTGATAGGAATACAATTATGTCTACTTATATGGTATAGATAGTAATCAGATATGATTCACTTGAGAATCATTATGTGATGGACTAGAACATCCAAAATTAGTTAGGAAGAGTACAATAAGAAGCCAAGTGCTAAACAATAGTACAACAATTGTGTTCCAAAAATATGGGAAGTGTGCCAAGCACATCATGACCATAGTCTTATGATAGAAATACTTGGAAATATAGCAACTATATTCCAATAGTTCTGTGTTTAGAGTAGCTATGTTACAACCTAGACATATCATGTGAGATAGTCCTCAACAAAATGAAAGTTAAGTAGTACTTCCCGAGAAAATTAGGTTAACCTTAACTATCCTAGACCACTTTGTTTCAAGTTTATCTCATTGCAAATGTGCAATTAAGGTAAAGGTTGAGACAAATAGTAAAATTCCCTATATTCGTGCTAAGTATCACGATTTAAACCTATATTAGGTGGTGTTATATACTACACATCTCAGAGCCTGATGTTTAGAGATGTCTTACTCAACTATTATATTCAGGCTTATGATGGTGTGTATTATAAACACAAAGCTGAATCTTCTTGGAATTTTATTGGATTTTCATTGTTTGACTAGATCCATACATGAAGTTTGACTTTGATATGCAAATGCATGTTGCAATATCAAGTCCTTACTTGATGCTATAGATCTAGAGGGTAATGGTAAACGTGTGAGGAAGTGACGATTTCGGAAGATTACGAAGACAAGATGAAGCTCCATCGAAGAAAGGAAGTAAAGTTGTGGGAAGCAACCACAATATTCAGAAGGAAGTACCAACCAAAACTCATGCTTTACCTCAACAGAGGAGTACTTTAGTACATAGGAAGCATGAAGGTGTGAAATATGATGACTGTGGAGTAGTAGAAATAGATCCATAGTCAATATAGAAGAGGGAATGCATGGGAAATCACTTAGGATACTATAATCATAGTGTCAGCTGGTGGTTTTCTTTCAAAATAAACCCTAAATGAAGGAAGGCGATATATAAAATCAAAACAGACATAAGAAGACCATAGTCGATATCAGAAGACCACAATTGGTATAATATTAATACTGCGAGATAAAGTAGAAGATGTCTCGTCCAGTTGATCAGAACCTATAATAGAATCCATTTTTAGATAACAAATAGCCACAGTTGGTATAATAACCACAGCTGGTATCAGATGGTATTACAAATAGTCCACGATTTAATTAGTTGTAACAAAAGTTGTGAACAAATAAAAATCTTGCCAGCCAAATAGCTAGATCTATAAACATTTAGTCGAAGTATTCACATTGGATGTCCACAATTGAGTGGATACACCACAAACATTCTTCATGAGGCATTAGATGAAGTATAAACCATCAAGCCACACCTAGACCAATATTCTAACCATCAATCCAATGGTTGGAAGAAAAGGAATTGAAGACCATAAGAAAACTCTAAGGGGTAGAGCAAAGATTGAGTTGGATGTACAATAACTCAATACTTTGAACATGATAGATGAAGAAGGTCCGAACCGAGAGGAAGTTCGATCTTATTTGCATAAGATTATTGAACAATACTTTCGGATGGATGTCGGACCAGAAGCCGAGAGTTATACCTCGAGGAAGTAAGAAGTGGTACTATAACTTGAGCAAGTGAGTAGTATTTACTCAATAGTACGAAAGCTCAAGTAAGTCAAAGCATAAAGAAGTTGGACGAAGGAAACATCATAGACCAAATACAGCTCAAGAAGGCCAAAGACCGAAGGAAATTGATTATACCAAAACTAAAGTCAATGTGAAATATTCCTTTCATGGAACCTAAATAATCCAAAATACTTATAGGTATCAATTATAAACCATGATTGGAGGACTAAATGAATCTAACCCATTCTTAGAGGAATAAACCATCATGATCATTTCCATGGTAAGTACCTTACCAAGTACCATTATTGCACTTTTGGTAGTAAGGGAAAACAAAGACCTATTTTAGCAATTAGGAGTTTATTATCAAATTAGTCCTTCAAATAAGACCAGCAGCACTAGAAGAAGTCTCAATCATTGAATCTTCAATGAGAAATGAAACAAGCTTATAGAGTTGGAAGAAATCAAAGAATCAAAGTAAGAACCATGGTTCAGAGACAAACCCTAATGGATTCCAGGAAGAATCTGGACAAGGGATATATTCAATTATATCTAGTGAGATCAATACGGAGTTTGAGAAAAGATGGCAGTCAATACAAGTCGAATCCACACTTCGGAAACGTGAGAGAGTTCAAACTTCGAGGACGAAGTTTAGTTTAAGGGGTAGAGACTGTAATATCCCAGGTAATGGGGTTACAAAAATAGAGGAAACAGATGTGTGCATTGCATTCATGCATAGAAAATCTGGGGAATTTTCGCGCTTTAAAGAAAAACTGTCACCGTAACTGAAGTTTCACTTGACCTTGGTGGAATTGAAGTAGCTCATCAAGTCGAGCGTTATAAACCTCAATGTGACTTTGTTAAAACATTGTTTTGGGTAGAGATAATTTGATCTAAGGGGTTAGATCAAATGAAATTAAAATCAACACAAGAACTTATTAACCAAGGATCAACTACTTTACCTTATTAAAGATCAAAACATGATATTCCTTGCCATAACATATGAACATCCATTCAATTGGAAATCAAGCAACAATAGATTAGAGAAACTATTCTTCACTTATCTTTTCCATGTCTCAAACTAATCTATGAACCAACCATGAACCTCATGGTATTTATTCTACTTTAACCTTGGAAGCAAGACAAGGAGTTCTAACTAAGTAATATATATTCTTCTCTATTCTAAATAGTTAAGAATCGGACCCGAGAGGGTGAGAGATCTATTACAATTATTAGAGAAGCATTAACAAACCTTGAGTTAAACCTTGGATATGCATCCAAGTATTCAAATCATCATCTTTAAGAGAAACCCTAGGATACTATCCAAGACCATTCCTAGAGAGATAAACCCATTTAGTTAGACAATTGAATCTTTAGCTTAGCTACCTAAATAAATATTAGGAGTACACCAGAAACCCTAGAATAACTGTTCTTAAATGGGAGAGCTTAATCTATGGTGTTACACTCAAGTTAGTTGAGGAAACATCTGGATTTGAGGGAGAGAACTACTTTTATAACCCGATGATCATATCATCATTGTTGAGTAGAACCCTAACATAATATCTCAGGCATTCTCCTGGGATATAAACTAATGAGGCAATCATAGAAGTTTTATCCTAGAAAGTAAAATAGAAGTGCTATATATTTAATTGATCAAGACAACACTTATTCTTGAGAGTGGGAAACCTATTAAATGAGAGATAGCATAGGAAGCCAAACCTCGATCATTATAGATTGAGTGATGATCATAAACCCTAAGAACTTGAGGTAAAGATATTAAGAACAAGTTGATCATGTCTAACCATGATCATGCTCTTGAAGCATGTGAGGATAAGTTAAACCCTAATAGGATCAGCAGATATCATCAGCCACATGAAATTATAAGGAGATCAATAATAAGTAACCCTAGGCTTAGATCTCAACCTTAACTTGTGAATCACTTGGTGATCATAAGTACAATTCTACCACATCTACATTCCACTTATCCTTCACTTCAGAACCACAAGAAAACCTTAGAGTAAAACTCCATATTTAATATGGTGAGAAACCATTCATCCATAAGACCAAAGTTAACTATAAAAAGAATTATAATCAATGTAGTTACTTAAATGATAAATTGAGGACAATAATAGAAGTTAATTGGTAGAGGATAAAACCACTTCTCAAATCCTTAGTAACTAGAGAAGCACATGAAATATTAAGCAAGTAACCATTTCATCATGCATTGGGAAGAGTAAATCTCGCCAATGCAATATGGTGGCATTTCATCCCTACAACCAGAATTGCACCCTCAATACTATCTTATGCTTCAATTAATGAACAGAAGAAACCCTTGTGATTTATTTTCTAATTAAAACCCATAAGTGGTGATCAACCACTTATCTTCATTACAAGACCGAACAAATAAGTGTTCACATAAAATAATGCAGGTGACAACATTCTCAAATAGGAGATTAAGACTCTAGAGATATTTTAGCACATGAAATTATGCCATCCCAATCACTCTCTTATTTGAAATTCATAAATAAACATTACTTTGGAATTGTTTCTTGCAAGATAAAACCAAATAAAATTCTATATATCAGTAGATAAGAAAATTGTCATTGGAGAACAATTTGAAGATTTACAAAGATAATATTCAAATACATGTCCATATAGGTATTCAAACTCAAGTTCCAAACATAATAATTAAACCAATGTTATAATACCCATATTAACATTCTTATACACCACTATAGTATCTACAGTACCTTGGACTATTCCTTATATGATTGATATATTCAAATACCTGCAAAATACAAAAAGAATCAAATCAGAATTAAAACAGAATTCAAAAACAGAAAATAAGAAGAAAAAGAAAACAAAGAAAAGAATGGAGAGTGGCTTACCTGGACCTTACCAGCCGAAGGAGCCCAGCAGCAGCCCACAACGCAGCCCAGTCCACCGCCAGAAGCAGCCTAGCCCACGTAACCCTTCGTGTTCATAAACGTGAGGAAGAAAAGCTTCTTCTTCCTCTCGTCCGAGGCCGACACGCCGGCGAGCCACGTCCTCGACGACGATAAGGACGAGTCCCGGACTCCAATTCCATCCCGAAAACCTGCGTAAATCACAACGAGTCCGTCGACATATTTTGCGCTACGATTCGTGCCCATTGCACACACCTACCTCACCGTGGCATCTGCGCCGTCTCCGGCGGCGTGACGTCGATTCCGACCATGCCATGAGCTATAAAGCTTCCCAGAGCTCCGCCGTAGACCCTAATGCCCCTCCTCTCAATCAATTGCTCGCTAGCCCTCCATATTTTTCGCCACCACCACACAGACGCCGCCGGGGTCGAGCTTGAGCTCGTCGGAGGAGGCCACCCTAGGGACCCATAGGTAGTCCACGAGAAGCGCATGAGTGTGAGGATCGATCTGGTGGAAGGAATCGAGAAGTGGAGTGCTCAGCTTGGAGAATTTGGGCGTTCCCTTTCTCAGGTGATCCCCGGATTTCTCGTCGGAGAGCTCGTCTCCGGCCATCACAGCCTTTGGCGACCACCTCTCACAACCCAGGGTGAGATTGCGCATCGATTGAACCCTTATTCGTTGCTTAACATGCATCCTAACTCCTTTTTGCACTTCGCCGGAGTAAACCGCCGCGGAGACGCTCGCCGGAGAGAGCTCCGGTGACCATCTCGTGGGGGCGCCAACACCACTGCACTCAGCATGCTATGGGGGTTCGAGCGCGCCCTTTGCGCCGCCTCCGGTGCCTCAAATCGTCACCACCACCATCACTGCCGCCGGGCGGCAAGCCGCCGGCGAGGCTGATGTGTCCGGCGGGGACCCCACGGGACTTTGACTTAGTCTTCATCCTACTGGCAGCCAACGTGTCCCTTGGTCCCACATGTCGGCGTCTGCGGGTACAAATCGAACCGGTATGTTTAGCATTTATAGTTATTTCCAATTTTCCCGAAAATAGCGAAACTTTAGAAAATCATATCTAATTCATATTAACTCAGAAAAATATATATGAGATATCAAAATGCTCCTAAAAATAAACTCTATCAAATAAAAATATAATATGAAATTTTTATTTTAATAAAAATTTAACTATTTAATACTTAATAATTAAGCCTTATTTATTAATTCTAAATTCAATTAAAATTCCATAATTAGGAAAGCTTTCCAAATTAAAAAAATAACCAGTAAATAAATAAAGAAAACATTAAAACTAATTTTCTTTATTTTGTTAATTTAGTAAATCATTATTAAAGAGAATTAAACTCTAATTAATAATTACCTAATTATTAATTGTTTAAAATAATAAAATGCCAAATTCAATATTATTTTTATTCCCAAATTATTAATATCTTCAACTTTAAATTGAAGTTATTAACCATAGAATTATAGGGTAATTAGAAAACCCTAGTTCCATATGGTAGGAAAACATGAATTCATCATTTCATGTGAAACCCTAAAACCCTAATTCAATTAGGAACCATAGCTCCACTACTTCATATGAACCCTAAATTATTCCCAAACATGAACCCTAAGTAACATGTGATCATGTTACTTCATTAGTAACCATAGATTCATATTTAGCAACTTAATGCCTGATCAAATCCACATAACATATGGGAACCCTATCACAACTAATTAGCATCCCATGGGTTCATCTTAATCAACCCTAGTTCCTATCACAAGGATCTCATCTTAATTAACCTTAACTAACATCACATCATTGTGATGAACTCCAATAGCAACCATGCTAATATTAACATCATATCCCATACACACTAAACCCTATTAGTGTGGGATAATTATTAACATCCTATCTAGGAAATCAACATCCCTTACTGAGTGAATCCATTGGCTAATACAAGACAACCTCAACCTTAATTGCTATACTTCTTATTATTTAAGAAGTATGTTCTTCAAAAGTTATTCTTTTGAAGAAAATAAGAAATCATCACCAACCCTACTTATAAGGACCTATAAACCCTAGCCGGCTATCGCTAGCAAGATAAAACAACCACGACAACAACCATGTATAATAAATTGCTTAGGATGCCTAGGCTTATCTTAACCCTACAAGCCCTAGGTGTTGATGAATCCAACTTTGTTGGGATCCATCTAATACCTATTCCAGCAACTACATGCAGCCATAGTCAACCATAGAAAACCACCCACATAATTATTATACTTGTTCTTCATTAAAGAACATGTTCTTCAAAAGTTATTCTTTTGAATTGTAAAATAAGTAATCATCAACCATGTCATTATAGGACTTAAAATTGACAACTACTCTTTACTTATAATATTATGTCAATTATCATTCTGGTTGTGTACTCGATTGATTACTATGCATGTTACTACTTGCTTATTGATTCTAATACAACAAGCACCCATGAATAAGAACCTTGTTTGTGAATCACTCTAAAAGTGCAACACACCCTAAACAAATCATTTCAACTCACTAATCCTAAATCATCGGGGTTAGGTCACGCTTAGAGCGATTGCATCTCATACTTATGCATTATTGCATCCTTGCCAATCTTTTAAACATCGTCCTTACCGGACGATGATGCTATTTCAGAATTTGGAGTTATTACGTATCGAAGACCTTGTCCGCATAATCTTGCAGTCAAGAAAGGCAAGTTCATCACTTGCTCATGTCATTTGAGTATTTCTATCAAATTACTTGCAAAGTATTATGGTTATCACTATTGCATAAAAATCAAAACCACTACTTTCATAACTATGAATATGACTAAGTGGTGGGCAATGGAACCATGGATTGTGTTGATATGGTGGAGGTTCCATTGCACGGGTTTATATCCATCTAGGATTAAACAACAAATGTCGCCAGTGATTCTTGTGCCGTAATACCCGTGTTAACCATAAGATCCGGAGTGGGACGGAGTAGTCAAAAGTGTTTCCACCTCTCGTTCATCAACGGATGCGCTTACCGTAGACACTTGTATCTGTCGGCGGAACAAGCGGTAGGGTGGGGAAGCCTCTAAGTCCCCACGGCAAGCATTGCTCCGTAGACACTTGTCGTCTCGAAGAACAAGCGGTAGGGTGGGGAAGCCTTAAGTCCCCACGGTATTGCGGTCTATGATGGGATTGTACAGGTGTCGGAGTACGGTCTATCCATGATGATAGGGTGAAGGTCATATGAATGCCGGGAATAACGGTCTCATCATGGATATAGGGTAGGACAATCTTACAAAAGGGTGGGTGTTCGAGGTAGCGGAGGAACATGATTGGCTAGACCTTATACTCGGGCCTCACACCATAGGAAGTGTGGACGAGAACATGACTCGGTTGGCACCAAGGTTAAGATCTCTTATGGGTAAAGCAACACACCTCTGCGAGTGTAATGAACCGTGACTTGTCACTCCTGTTCGGGATATGGAAGCTGCGAACGCTGCTCGGAAAGGAGCTCCATGAAGTTCTAGTAAACCGGTGAAGGCTGACGGACATAGTTCTTCTGAATAAAAGTAACCTTTTGAAGAAAAGATTATGAAAACCTGCATTGGTATTAGACTTTCTGGTCTAATATCGTAGCTAGTGCATTAAACACCTCTTTCCTATAATGAACTTGTTGAGTACGCTCGTACTCATCCCACTCTTAAATCCCCTGCTTAGATATGGAGGCATCGAAGGAGGATCTACAGTGCAACTCGAAGGCCGAGGAGTCAACAACTACTTCACGAGACAGGAACCTGTCAGAAGAGGCAGATACCACTTACATCAAGGAGAAAATCTAGTTTAGCTATAGAAAAGAACTAGCTTCCTAAACCTAGCTCCTATTTAGCTAGAATCTATTCATAGCCACAGTAGCTAGTTAAATACTCTACAAATAGAGTTCGTGATAAGACTAGACTACGAGTCGTTCTTCTGGAGTTTATTTGCAGTTTTACCTCATTGTAAAGTAGGAGGTCTGTGATGATCTTATGTAGCAGAGTACGTGTTGTAATTCTATAGACATGCCTTGGACCCGCATATGTTTCTGTTGTACCACTCTGAGCGATATAATACTAGTGGAACGGTGTTTCATTGGTGTTATATCAGACTTGCATACTACACCATGCAGTGGTATGCCGGGTCACCACAACATTCTACCAATTACTACATGTAGCATTTTCCGTTTCCAACCATATAAAAATGAACGAAGCAGTTTCAACCTTCGCCATGAACATTAAAAGCTAAGAACACATGTGTTCATATGAACCAGCGGAGCGTGTCTCTCTCCCACACAAGCATGTATTTATTCAGAGAATAAAAATAACAAAACAAAAATAAAAGCACACAGACGCTCCAAGTAAAGTACATAAGATGTGACCGAATAAAAATATAGTTTCAAGAGAAGGAACTCGATAATTTGTCGATGAAGAAGGGGATGCCTTGGGCATCCCCAAGCTTAGATGCTTGAGTCTTCTTGAAATATGCGGGGATGAACCACCGGGGCATCCCCAAGCTTAGAGCTTTCACTCTCCTTGATCATATTGTATCATACTCCTCTCTTGATCCTTGAAAACTTCCTCCACACCAAACTCGAAACAACTCATTAGCGGGTTAGTGCACAATAAAAATTAACATGTTCAGAGGTGACAAAATCATTCTTAACACTTCGGACATTGCATAAAGCTACTTGGACATTAATGGATCAAAGAAATTCATCCAACATAGCAAAAGAGGCAATGCGTAATAAAAGGCAGAATCTGTCAAAACAGAACAGTCCGTAAAGATGGATTTTATTAGGGCACCAGACTTGCTCAAATGAAAATTCCCAAATTGAATTAAAGTTGCGTACATATCTGAGGATCACTCACGTAAATTGGCTTAATTTTCTGAGTTACCTACAGAGAATTAGACCCAGATTCGTGACAGCAAAGAAATCTGTTTCGCAGCGATAATCCAAATCTAGTATCAACCTTTCTATCAACGACTTTACTTGGCACAACAAAACACAAAACTAAGATAAGGAGAGGTTGCTACAGTAGTAAACAACTTCCAAGACACAAATATAAAACAAAGTACTGTAGCAAAATAACACATGGGTTATCTCCCAAGAAGTTCTTTCTTTATAGCCATTAAGATGGACTCAGTGAGTTTTAATGATGCTCACATGAAAAATAGAGTATGAAGCAAAAGAGAGCATCAAGAAGCAAATTCAAAACAAATTTAAGCCTAACATGCTTCCTATGCATAGGAGTCTTGTAAATAAACAAGTTCATGAAGAGCAAAGTAACAAGCATAGGAAGATAGAACAAGTGTAGCTTCAAAAATTTCAGCACATAGAGAGGCATTTTAGTAACATGAAAATTTCTACAACCATATTTTCCTCTCTCATAATAACTTTCAGTAGCAACATGAGCAAACTCAACAATATAACTATCACATAAAGCATTCTTATCATGAGTCTCATGCATAAAATTATTACTACTCCCAACATAAGCATAGTTATTCTTATTAATTGTAGTAGGAGCAAATTCAACAAAGTAGCTATCATTATTATTATCATCATCAAATATAGGAGGCATATTGTAATCATAATCAAATTTATCCTCCATAACAGGTGGTACTAAAAGACCAATATCATTATAATCATCATAAATAGGAGGCAAAGTATCATCAAAGTAAATTTTCTCCTCAATGCTTGGGGGACTAAAAAGATCATGCTCATCAAAACTAGCTTCCCCAAGCTTAGAACTTTCTATATCATTAGCAACAATGGTATTCAAAGTGTTCATACTAATATGTTCCATGGGTTTTTTAATTTTCGGATCAAACCATCCATGTCTTAACTCAGGAAATAAAACAAGAAGCTCATTTTTGTCCATTATGCCAAACTAGTGTAAACAAGAAACAAAAAGATGCAATTGCAGGATCTAAAGGAAATAGCTTCGAGTACTTACAACGGCGAAAATAGCTTAGTAGCCGAGATCCGGAGTGTGAGTACCTTTTACATTTCCTCCCGGCAACGGCGCGAGAAAATAGCTTGATGTCTACGGGAGCTTCTATTCTTGTAGACGGTGTTGGGCCTCCAAGAGCAGAGGTTTGTAGAACAGCAGACAACTTTCCCTTAAGTGGATCACCCAAGGTTTATCGAACTCGGGGAGGAAGAGGTCAAAGATATCCCTCTCATGCAACCACTGCAACCACAAAGCAAGAAGTCTCTTGTGTCCCCAACACACCTAATAGGTGCACTAGTTCGGCGAAGAGATAGTGAAATACAGGTGGTATGAATGAATATGAGCAGTAGTAACGGCGCGAGAAAATAGCTTGTCGGCGTGTAGTTGATGGTGGTAATATGGTAGCGATAGTAACGCGATGAAAACAGTAAACAAGCAGCGATAGCGATATTTAGGAACAAGGCCTAGGGATTAGACTTTCACTAGTGGACACTCTCAACTTTGATCACATAACGGAATAGATAGATGCATACTCTACACTCTTTTGTTGGATGATGAACACCATTGCGTAGGATTACACGAACCCTCAATGCCGGAGTTAACAAGCTCCACAATTCAATGTTCATATTTAAATAACCTTAGAGTGCATGAAAGATCAATAAGACTAAACCAAGTACTAACATAGTATGCACACTGTCACCTTCACACTATGTAGGAGGAATAGATCACATCAATACTATCATAGCAATAGTTAACTTCATAATCTACAGGAGATCATAATCATAGCATACACCAAGTACTAACACGGATGCACACACTGTCACCATTACACCGTGTAGGAGGAATAAAACTACTTTAATAACATTGCTAGAGTAGCACATAGATAAATTGTGATACAAACACATTGCAATCATAAAGAGATATAAATAAGCACTTCACTACGCCATTCATAACGGTGAATAAGTATTACGTGAAATATAGCCTAAGAGACCCACACGGTGCACACACTTGTCACCTTTACACATGTGGGACAAGGAGTCTCCGGAGATCACATAAGTAAAATTCACTTGACTAGCATAACGACATCTAGATTACAAGCATCATCATATGAATCTCAATCATGTAAGGCAGCTCATGAGATTATTGTATTGAAGTACATAGGAGAGAGATGAACCACATAGCTACCGGTACAGCCCCGAGCCTCGATGGAGAACT
Organism: Lolium rigidum; assembly: GCF_022539505.1. Lineage (NCBI taxonomy): Eukaryota > Viridiplantae > Streptophyta > Magnoliopsida > Poales > Poaceae > Lolium > Lolium rigidum. The sequence goes on from NC_061514.1 coordinate 154,884,675, forward strand.
ACTCCCTCCTCATGGGAGACAGGCGGCGTTGATGAAGATGGCGGTGGTGTCGATGGAGGAGCCTTCCGGGGGCACTTCCCCGTCCCGGCGGCGTGCCGGAACAGAGACTCCTGTCCCCCAGATCTTGGCTTCGCGATGGCGGCGGCTCTGGAAGGTTTCTCGTACCGTAATTTTTTCGTATCGTGTTTTAGGTCAGGGACCTTTTTATAGGCGAAGAGGCGGAGTCGGAGGGGCAACGAGGCGGCGGCACCATAGGGTGGCGCGGGCCACACCCAGGCCGCGCCGGCCTATGGTCCCGTGGGCCTGTGCCCCCTCTCTGGCGGTTCTCGGGTGTTCTGGATGCTTCCGGGCAAAATAGGATGCTGGGTCTTGATTTCGTCCGATTCGAGAATATTTCCTTACTAGGATTTCCGGAACCAAAAACGAGCAGAAACGAGAGCCGGCCCTTCGGCATCTCGTCAATAGGTTAGTTCCGGAAAACGCATAAATATGACATATAATGTGCATAAAACATGTAGATATCATCAATAATGTGGCATGGAACATAAGAAATTATCGATACGTCGGAGACGTATCATTGTCTTCTCCTCATGTGCTTCATTGTCGGATCTTGTGAGCTGCCTAACATGATCAAGATCATCTATCTGTAATTCTATATGTTGTGTTTGTCGGGATCCGATGGATAGAGAATACTATGTTATGTTGATTATCAATCTATTACCTATGTGTTGTTTATGATCTTGCATGCTCTCCGTTATTAGTAGAGGCTGCGGCCAAGTTTTTGCTCTTAACTCCAAGAGGGAGTATTTATGCTCGATAGTGGGTTCATGCCTCCATTAAATGCGGGACGAGTGACGGAAAGTTCTAAGGTTGTGGATGTCGTTGTTGCCACTAGGGATAAAACATTGATGCTATGTCCGAGGATGTAGTTATTGATTACATTACGCACCATACTTAATGCAATTGTCCGTTGCTTTGCAACTTAATACTTGGAAGGGGTTCGGATGATAACTTCGAAGGTGGACTTTTTAGGCATAGATGCATCGTTGGATAGCGGTCTATGTACTTTGTCGTAATGCCCAATTAAATCTCACAATATTCATCATGTCATGTATGTGCATTGTTATGCCCTCTCTATTTGTCAATTGCCCGATCGTAATTTGTTCACCCAACATGCTATCTTATGGGAGAGACACCTCTAGTGAACTGTGGACCCCGGTCCATTCTTTTATACTTGAAATACAAATCTGCTTGCAATACTTGTTCTTTCTTGTTCTTGCAAACAATCATCATCCACACTATACATCTAATCCTTTGTTACGAGCAAGTCGGTGAGATTGACAACCTCGTTGTTTCGTTGGGGCAAAGTACTTTGGTTGTGTTGTGCAGGTTCCACGTTGGCACCGGAATCCCCGGTGTTGCGCCGCACTACATCTCGCTGCCATCAACCTTCAACGTGCTTCTTGACTCCTACTGGTTCGATAAACCTTGGTTTCTTGCGAGGAAACTTGTCTGCTGTACGCATCACACCTTCCACTTGGGGTTCCCAACGGGCGTGTGCTTTACGCGTCATCAAGCTAAATTTACGGCGCCGTTGTCGGGAGATCAAGACACGTTGCAAGGGGAGTCTCCACAATCCAATCTCTTTACTTTGTTTTTGTCTTGCTTTATTTTATTTACTACTTTGTTTGCTGCATTATATCAAAACACAAAAAAATTAGTTGCTAATTTTACTTTATTTACTGTCTTGCACTCTATATCAAAAACACAAAAAAATTAGTTACTTGCATTTATTTTATCTAGTTTGCTTTATTTTACTACTGCTAAAATGGCCACTCCTGAAAATACTAAGTTGTGCGACTTCACAACCACAAATAATAATGATTTCCTATGCACACCTATTGCTCCACCTGCTACTACAGCAGAATTCTTTGAAATTAAACCTGCTTTACTGAATCTTGTTATGCGAGAGCAATTTTCTAGTGTTAGTTCTGATGATGTTGCTGCCCATCTCAATAATTTTGTTGAATTGTGTGAAATGCAAAAGTATAAAGATGTAGATGGTGAAATTATAAAATTAAAATTGTTTCCTTTCTCATTAAGAGGAAGAGCTAAAGATTGGTTGCTATCTCTGCCTAAGAATAGTATTGATTCATGGACTAAATGCAAGGATGCTTTTATTGGTAGATATTATCCCCCTGCTAAAATTATATCTTTGAGGAGTAGCATAATGAATTTTAAACAATTGGATAATGAACATGTTGCTCAAGCTTGGGAAAGAATGAAATCTTTGGTTAAAAATTGCCCAACCCATGGACTGACTACTTGGATGATCATCCAAACCTTTTATGCATGATTGAATTTTTCTTCGCGGAACCTATTGGATTCAGCTGCTGGAGGTACCTTTATGTCCATCACTCTTGGTGAAGCAACAAAGCTCCTTGATAATATGATGATTAATTACTCTGAATGGCACACGGAAAGAGCTCCACAAGGTAAGAAGGTAAATTCTGTTGAAGAATCCTCTTCCTTGAGTGATAAGATTGATGCTATTATGTCTATGCTTGTGAATGGTAGGACTAATGTTGATCCTAATAATGTTCCGTTAGCTTCATTGGTTGCTCAAAATTCTAGGCCATATCCTACTAATGGTAACTCTTATGGTAGATATGTTTCACCTAATGAGGAAAAGATGTTAGAAATTGAAAGATCCACCAAGAGCTTTATGCAATCACAATATGAGCAAAAATTTTTTTTACTAAAACTATGAATGAACAATCTACCTTGTTGAAGAATATAGGAAATCAACTTGAAAATCTGAATATGGAGATTTCTGGGTTGCAAACTAAACTTGCAAATGCTGAAAACCGAATCTCATACATGTCTGCGTCACAATCTTCTTTAATCAATAAAATGGCTGCTAAACCTGAGGATATTGAAAATAAAATTGTTACTACAGCAAATTCCATCCAAGTTAGAATTAATAAGAATATAAGATTGATGGCCGAATTGCATGTAGGTGGGAAAGAGAAGAAAATGAAAAACTAGCTAAAGAGAATAATGTAGCTAAAGTTTGGACTATTACCACCACTAGTAATGTTAATGATTCACATGTTGCTGCATCTCCTACTATTAATGGTAAAATAATTGGTGTTGGCAATGTTTCTACTCCTAGTGCAAAGCGTGCAAAATTGCCTGAAACTGCTAAAACTGCTTGAAACTGCTTTGTGATAAAACTGCTGAAATTTTTTCCAACATTGGGGATGATGATCCCATTGCTTTAGATTGTAATGGTTTAGATTTTGATGATTGCCACATCTCTGAAGTCATAAAGTTCTTACAAAAACTTGCTAAGAGTCCTAATGCTAGTGCTATAAATTTAGCCTTTACAAAACATATTACAAATGCTCTCATAAAAGCTAGAGAAGAGAAACTAAAACTTGAAACTTCTATTCCTAGAAAGTTAGAGGATGGTTGGGAGCCCATCATTAAGATGAAGGTCAATAACTTTGATTCTAATGCTTTATGTGATCTTGGTGCAAGTATTTCCGTTATGCCTAAGAAAATCTATAATATGCTTGACTTGCCGCCATTGAAAAATTGTTATTTGGATGTTAATCTTGTTGATAATGATATAAAGAAACCTTTGGGGAGAGTTGATAATGTTCGCATTACCGTTAACAATAACCTTGTCCCCGTTGATTTTATTGTCTTGGATATTGAATGCAATGCATCTTGTCCCATTATATTGGGAAGACCTTTTCTTCGAACTGTTGGTGCTACCATTGATATGAAGGAAGGTAATATTAAATATCAATTTCCTCTCAAGAAAGGTAGGGAACACTTCCCTAGAAAGATAATGAAGTTACCTTTTGATTCTATTATTAGAACAAATTATGATGTTGATGCTCCATCTCTTGATAATACTTGATATACACTTTCTGCGCCTAGCTGAAAGGCGTTAAAGAAAAGCGCTTATGGGAGACAACCCATGTTTTTATTACAGTATTTTTGTTTTATATTTGAGTCTTGGAAGTTGTTTACTACTGTAGAAACCTCTCCTTATCTTAGTTTTGTGCTTTGTTGTGCCAAGTAAAGTCTTTGATAGTAAAGTGAATACTAGATTTGGATTACTGCGCAGTTTCAGATTTCTTTGCTGTCACGAATTTCGACCTGCCCCTCTGTAGGTAGCTCAGAAAATTAAGCCAATTTACGTGCGTGATCCTCAGATATGTACGCAACTTTCATTCAATTTGGGCATTTTCATTTGAGCAAGTCTGGTGCCTCAATAAAATCCATCTTTACGGACTGTTCTGTTTTGACTGATTCTGCCTTTTATTTCGCATTGCCTCTTTTGCTATGTTGGATGAATTTCTTTGATCCATTAATGTCCAGTAGCTTTATGCAATGTCCATAAGTGTTAAGAATGATTATGTCACCTCTGAACATGTTAATTTTTATTGTGCACTAACCCTCTAATGAGTTGTTTCGAGTTTGGTGTGGAGGAAGTTTTCAAAGATCAAGAGAGGAGAATGATGCAATATGATCAAGGTGAGTGAAAGCTCTAAGCTTGGGGATGCCCCGGTGGTTCACCCCTGCATATTCTAAGAAGACTCAAGCGTCTAAGCTTGGGGATGCCCAAGGCATCCCCTTCTTCATCGACAACATTATCGGGTTCCTCCCCTGAAACTATATTTTTATTCCATCACATCTTATGTGCTTTGCTTGGAGCGTCGGTTTGTTTTTGTTTTTGTTTTTGTTTGAATAAAATGGATCCTAGCATTCATTGTGTGGGAGAGAGACACGCTCCGCTGTTGCATATGGACAAGTATGTCCTTAGGCTTTACTCATAGTATTCATGGCGAAGGTTGAATCTTCTTCGTTAAATTGTTATATGGTTGGAATCGGAAAATGCTACATGTAGTAATTCTAAAATGTCTTGAATAATTTGATACTTGACAATTGTTGTGCTCATGTTTAAGCTCTTGCATCATATACTTTGCACCCATTAATAAAGAAACACCTAGAGCTTGCTAAATTTGGTTTGCATATTTGGTCTCTCTAAAGTCTAGATAATATCTAGTATTGAGTTTTGAACAACAAGGAAGACGGTGTAGAGTCTTATAATGTTTACAATATGTCTTTTATGTGAGTTTTGCTGCACCGGTTCATCCTTGTGTTTGTTTCAAATAACCTTGCTAGCCTAAACCTTGTATCGAGAGGGAATACTTCTCATGCATCCAAAATCCTTGAGCCAACCACTATGCCATTTGTGTCCACCATACCTACCTACTACATGGTATTTCTCCGCCATTCCAAAGTAAATTGCTTGAATGCTACCTTTAAAATTTCCATCATTCACCTTTGCAATATATAGCTCATGGGACAAATAGCTTAAAAACTATTGTGGTATTGAATATGTACTTATGCACTTTATCTCTTATTAAGTTGCTTGTTGTGCGATAACCATGCTTTCTGGGGACGCCATCAACTACTCTTTGTTGAATATCATGTGAGTTGCTATGCATGTCCGTCTTGTCCGAAGTAAGAGAGATCTACCACCTTAATGGTTGGAGCATGCATATTGTTAGAGAAGAACATTGGGCCGCTAACTAAAGCCATGAATCATGGTGGAAGTTTCAGTTTTGGACATATATCCTCAATCTCATATGAGAACACTAATTGTTGCTACATGCTTATGCATTAAAGAGGAGTCCATTATCTGTTGTCCATGTTGTCCCGGTATGGATGTCTAAGTTGAGAATAATCAAAAGCGAGAAATCCAAAATGCGAGCTTTCTCCTTAGACCTTTGTACAGGCGGCATGGAGGTACCCCATTGTGACACTTGGTTAAAACATGTGTATTGCGATGATCGTGTAGTCCAAGCTAATTAGGACAAGGTGCGGGCACTATTAGTATACTATGCATGAGGCTTGCAACTTGTAAGATATAATTTACATGATACATATGCTTTATTACTACCGTTGACAAAATTGTTTCATGTTTTCAAAATAAAAGCTCTAGCACAAATATAGCAATCGATGCTTTTCCTCTTTGAAGGACCTTTCTTTTACTTTTATGTTGAGTCAGTTCACCTATCTCTCTCCACCTCAAGAAGCAAACACTTGTGTGAACTGTGCATTGATTCCTACATACTTGCATATTGCACTTGTTATATTACTCTATGTTGACAATTATCCATGGGATATACATGTTATAAGTTGAAAGCAACCACTGAAACTTAATCTTCTTTTGTGTTGCTTCAATACCTTTACTTTGATTTATTGCTTTATGAGTTAACTCTTATGCAAGACTTATTGATGCTTGTCTTGAAGTACTATTCATGAAAAGTCTTTGCTTTATGATTCATTTGTTTACTCATGTCATTACCATTGTTTTGATCGCTGCATTCATTACATATGTTTACAATAGTATGATCAAGGTTATGATGGCATGTCACTCCAGAAATTATCTGTGTTATCGTTTACCTGCTCGGGACGCGCAGGAACTAAGCTTGGGGATGCTGATACGTCTCCGATGTATCTATAATTTCTTATGTTCCATGCCACATTATTGATGATATCTACATGTTTTATACACATTATATGTCGTATTTATGCATTTTCCGGCACTAACCTAGTAACGAGATGCCGAAGAGCCAGTTGGTGTTTTCTGCTGTTTTTGGTTTCAGAAATCCTAGTAAAGAAATATTCTCGGAAATGGACGAAATCAACGCCCAGGGTCCTATTTTTGCACGAAGCTTCCAGAAGACTGAGGGGGAAAGGAAGTGGGGCCACGAGGCGCTGCCACAACAGGGCGGCGCGGCCCAGCCCTAGGCCGCGCGGCCCTGGTGTGTGGGGTCCTCGTGTGGCCCCCCGCGTTGCCCTCCCGCCTATTTAAAGCCTTCGTCGCGAAACCCCCAGTACCGAGAGCCACGATACGGAAAACCTTACTGAGACGCCGCCGCCGCCAATCCCATCTCGGGGGATTCTGGAGATCACCTCCGGCACCTCGCCGGAGAGGGATTCATCTCCCGGAGGACTCTTCACCGCCATGGTCGCCTCCGGAGTGATGAGTGAGTAGTTCACCCCTGGACTATGGGTCCATAGCGGTAGCTAGATGGTTCTCTTCTCCTCATGTGCTTCATTGTCGGATCTTGTGAGCTGCCTAACATGATCAAGATCATCTATCCGTAATTCTATATGTTGTGTTTGTCGGGATCCGATGGATAGAGAATACTATGTTATGTTGATTGTCAATCTATTACCTATGTGTTGTTTATGATCTTGCATGCTCTCCGTTATTAGTAGAGGCTCGGCCAAGTTTTTGCTCTTAACTCCAAGAGGGAGTATTTATGCTCGATAGTGGGTTCATGCCTCCATTAAATGCGGGACAGTGACGAGAAAGTTCTAAGGTTGTGGATGTCTTGTTGCCACTAGGGATAAAACATTGATGCTATGTCCGAGGATGTAGTTATTGATTACATTACGCACCATACTTAATGCAATTGTCTGTTGCTTTGCAACTTAATACTCGAAGGGGTTCGGATGATAACCTGAAGGTGGACTTTTTAGACATAGATGCATGCTGGATAGCGGTCTATGTACTTTGTCGTAATGCCCAATTAAATCTCACAATATTCATCATGTCATGTATGTGCATTGTTATGCCCTCTCTATTTGTCAATTGCCCGACTGTAGTTTGTTTACCCAACATGCTATCTTATGGGAGAGACACCTCTAGTGAACTGTAGACCCGGTCCATTCTTTTATACTGAAATACAAATCTGCTGCAATACTTGTTCTTTACTGTTCTTGCAAACAATCATCATCCACACTATACATCTAATCCTTTGTTACAGCAAGCCGGTGAGATTGACAACCTCACTGTTTCGTTGGGGCAAAGTACTTTGGTTGTGTTGTGCGGGTTCCACGTTGGCACCGGAATCCACGGTGTTGCGCCGCACTACATCTCGCTGCCATCAACCTTCAACGTGCTTCTTGACTCCTAATGGTTCGATAAACCTTGGTTTCTTACTGAGGGAAACTTGCTGCTGTACGCATCACACCTTCCACTTGGGGTTCCCAACGGGCGTGTGCTTTACGCGTCATCAGTAACGACTGTACCTGAAATGTGGCTGTAGGAGTATTGGTTGTATCTATCATAGAGATGTCCTCATCATCCTCCCCTACTTGAATTGAAGTCGTCCTCGATGTAGTCTCATCTTTTTCACCAAGATATGCCTTCAAATCGGAGGTAATCATGTCCTCATCAGTTATGGGCCATCATAACTGTCAACTCAACAATTTTTTATTTTGGATATAAAATAAATTTGTCTGTTCTTTGCAACATGAGAAAAATATGGCTTTTGTTGTCAGTTAAGAAGCATGATAGTTAACTTTGTTGTGGTCCACCAAGCAAATTTCTCACCATCGTCCCCTCATTCCCCTCAGCTCCTTGGTTGTCCATGTCACATTGTCTCAAGCCTTGCGTTTTTAAAGAATAGACTATGTATCGAACAATCTTTTTTGGCTATTTTTTACAACTTGTTTTGTTTCTCTTACAAAGTTTGCAACACTTTGGAACTCCTTGTGTTACAAAATATCTCTCGAAATTTCAATCCTAGTAGAAGTATTTGTTTACAACAACAGTTAGGTAGTACTGTATCATTTGTCCTTACAGGCTTACAAACTACTCTGCGGAGTGCATATCCCATAACTTGCATATGTTACAACTTTTTGCCCAATTAAGTTATCCTTTTCAATACTTGCATTTCTAAGCATGTTTTCTCTGTAAATTTTTCAACTGATCAGATTTTTCCATTTAACCATATAATTTCCTTCACAGATAGTAGAAGTCAAAAGCTTTTAACATCATAAGTTTTTGACTTGTTATTTGACTATTATATTTGGATATCTTGCATCAATACTAAATAAGTTCTGAACTAATTAAAGTACTACAAAACATGGGATTTGTGCTACGAAACGGAAATTCTTCTTCACATCCACCTCGTATTCATGCTAGTGTGGATGTCGAGTGAAGCACATCTGAAACAACCACACATCAAAATATCCATCGAATATTTGCATCTACCCATAGTGCACTTTCTAAGAGCTTTCAGATAATTTAGATAAATCCACTTCAGATAATTGAATGCAAGAGCTTCATTTCAAAGATAGAAATCCACAAATATACATATTGGAACAAAATAAATTGTATGCATATATATCTCATAGGCACTCCACTTTATATCTGCAAACCCAAAGAAATTGTAAGCATTCAATTCGAGCTCCTAGATCATTCTTTGGAATCAATTCCATAATACTTGGTGCATATTAATCTAGGAGACAAACTTGAAGACAGACAAATCTAGAGTGGCAAACGGGCAATGCCTGATCTATACAGAATCTTTGTCTTGAGCTGAAGTAGTGCGAGCCAGGTTCAAGCAACCGGCCTCCTAGTCATCATCCTACCTCTATTCTAGAGTTACTATCAATTAAACATAATCAGAAGTTAAATCAAGGAAACTGATAGCGAAGCCAGACTGCAACATTTTATTCTTATCAATTGACTGCTATATAAACAAATAACATTTTCTTCTTAGGCAATACGATGTTCAAAAGAGAATTCGTCTGTACTTCTCAAATGGAGATAAGTACCTGCAGGTTGACAATCCCGATTTCAATTTGGAATTGGTCACTCGCAGGTACAAACCAGAATTGATATCCTAGAATTCATATAGAACTTTGAAGTGAAGCACTAAAAAATATCTGCATTAGCCATTGTCCTACAAAATTCAGTGCATCTTAGGCATGCTCTACGCATCCACCAAGGAAAGCCACATTTTCTCACTTCACCAAAAGTAAAGCCAAAAAAAAACGTGCAACTAAAACACAAAGGATGCAAACTCATGGGCATGTCAACAGTACACCAAATTAATTTGCAAGGTAGCGTCAATTATTTAATGTTCATCCATACTACTTGTTAAAGAATAAAAAGCTGGTTGTCACTTAATTTAACCTAACACAAGTAATTTCATCTAGGCGCCAATCTAAAAAAATGATCGATAAATATGGCAGTTGACATCCAGGGATTTATAGACTTCAAAATGTAAGTACATATGTGCGAAATTTAGTCTTAAACCAAGAGTTTCGCATTGGTTTGCTTTGCTGCCAAAACATATGTTTCCTGAAGGGACACGGTTTCACCTATGCAAGCTATATAAACAAATAACCTTTTCCTTGGTCCAAGTTGTAGCTTGAAGTAACACATGAACATTATCATGGACAGATCAGCATTACAATCCCTGCATGTGTTGAATCCTTATAATGCAAGTAAACATGAGGCGTTTTGATCGAGACTAAATTCGGATTTACCTGTACTGCGGTCGATGTTAACAGTGACCTCACACATAAGATGTTGATCATGTCGTAGCTGGTTCTAGAATCCCATTCTTTATGTACGGAGGCCCTGTACATGCACAAGAAATGCTGAAGGTTAATGCTTACCAACGTAAGAAGACAAGAATGAGGGAACGGGTGAGATTACACCCAAAACTGGAATTCATCGTTAGTTTTTTTTATCATGTCAGCTCCCTAGAAAAGTTTGAAGAATTGTTGTGTTCAAAATTTCAGGTAATTCAGAGTTAGGGGACTTGGTTGTTTGGGTGTTGTGGGCAATAAATCCATGATTTGATGCTCGTCCTTCTTCTAATTGCGGCCAAACCTGAAATCCAAACGAATCAATCAGCTAGTGCAACGACGGCAGATTATTCAGAGGCAGAGTAGGACAAAGCATGTCTCAATGGCATTTCGTTGCACTGATTTGAGGAGCGCGTCAAGGAAGCGCTCGTGCTCCTCCGGGCACCACGTCTCCCTCAGCCTGAGGAGCCGTCCTACCTTCCCACTGCTGGTCCCTCCCTCCTGGCGTGGGAGTCCATCTCCCTCATGGTTTGCCCCGGGCTGCTCCACCTCTGGGAGACATTCCAGCCGCAAGAAGAAGGCCAGTAGGCAGCGACGCAGCATCTTGGCCGCCCATGACCCTGGATCCAGTCTCATCGCAAAGCTTCAGGCGCATGGAAATAAAATGTTGTTATGTCAGATGAATAAGTCGCAGGGTGATTGATCCATTCTAGACAAGACGCGATTATAAACAACATGTGGTTTATAAATACCAAATCTACAGAATTATAATCCACAAGGCAAACTGTAAATAATTATTTTTTCTATTCAACTATTTTTAACAGTAGCAGATTAGCAATAGTTTCAGGCCACAGCTGTTTCCCTACAATAGTTTCAGTCAATTGTTTTCTCAAGAACATGTAAATTGAAACCCCATTCTTAAATATGAAGACAACAAACAATCTTCTCATTGTACAAAAATTCGAGATAGTAGTATGAAACCAACAAGTTCTGTATTAGTTTGATTCACCCGCATACAATGGGAAAATATGCTCACGTGCATCTAATGGGTAAAAGAACTGGAAAAGCAATACACTACGGACTGAACCATACATTCACAATTTAGGATTGGAATTCAGAGTTCTATCGTCCGGATGGTGGTGGCAGAGGTTTGTGTGCACCCAGATTCAGAGCAGAAGCTCATGGATCTTGGCTGGCTGATTGCAGGAGACAACATCGATTTTGCGAAGACCGAATCAAGAAGCGGCATGTCGCTTAGCCTCAAGAAATAGGGGAGACCGGGAGACGGACCTTGGCGTGAGAAACTGCTTCCTTGCGAGACGCTGGGAAGACGGTGTGGTCCGGTTTGCCCTCACCCTCGCCGTCTCCGCCTCGGCCTCGCCGGCGCCGAGGTCGCTCGGATCCGCTCCGCCGGTGGCTACTCTTCCGTCGCTCCCCCAGTCCCCGTCAAACCCTCGGCGCTAGGGTCTTCCATGTACTCCGTAGCCCCAGCCCCGGCGCCGACGCCCTGAGCTTCCATCGAACAACGTGACCTACCGACGAGCCAGCGAACCGGCGAGATTCAGTGATTTGTGAGATGCAGTGTACTGCAGTAGGTGCGAGCTATCCAATGGCAGGGCACGCGAGGAGGAGCACAACGGCGGCGGCCTGCCCCTGGCGCCGAGGCGACCGCAGGTGGTATCGCGAGATCCAGGGATTGGGTTTGAGGTTGGGGTACGATGAGGAGATTTCTGCTCGCTTGGCCCACCTGTCGGCGCTTCCGTGAGGGCGAGAGGTTGGACGACCAAAAGGATGAAGAAATTAGGGGGAGAAGGGGGAACAAGTTTCTTCTTTTTAAGTAGTAGAGATAGAGATAGAGATAGAGAAAATATGTGGTTCACAGACTAACAGCTGCTACGCTCAAGCTGGGAGCTGCGGTGCTAGGGAATCGGAAACCCACGTAGTTCAAAATAGCAGCAATGTTTGAAAGGAAAACATAGTTTCGACGAGTTAGCATACGATATACGAGAGTTTGGTTAATCATGGTGGATCAAACCGAAGAAGGAGGACCACCCTTGCCGTCACCACCGGCACCACCATTGTTCGTCGTAGGAGGGGCGCAGTTAGCAACAAACGACGCGGCAACATCAGAAGTTGGAGCAGATGTAGAAGCATCCTCTCTTCTTGCCTTCTTTGCTTCCAAGATCTCGACCCTCCTTATCTCCCACCATTTTTTGGTGAGAGCATCGATAGTAGTTGGATCCATCATTATCACCCTTCATCAAACGCGTTCATTGGGGAACTGTCGATATCTACATCAATGGGCTCTAGCATTTTCACGAAAGATGCCGAAGCGCCGCTCGGGCTGCACGAATGAAAACACGGTCTATTTAACGGAAAATTCGCACATCGCACATTCGAGAAAGCGTAAATTGCTTACCTAGAGGTAACGGGCACATCCCCGATGTCGAGGAGGGAACCATCTCCGTAGGGGAGGTGGCGGATGGGCGCGGCTGGCAGCTGCTTTCCGCTTCTGCTTGGCCGTGGTGGACGGACCCCCTCCCGTTGATCATGTCGCGTCCGTGCTTGAGGCTTGGTCGGCGGCAGAGGAAGCAGCGGGCGGGCTCTGCCGCTTCGGCACAGTAGCGGTTGCCACAGGGACGTCCACGAAGCCAAAGGCGGCGGGGCCGTGGGGAACGAATGGGAACAACAGTTTGGAATGCGCGACACCTTTCGGGGGCGGTGGAGGGACGTCGGAGTCCATCGCGTGTGGCAGAGGGCGCGTGGAGGAGCAACCGGGGCGGGGGTGAACAAATCGGCGGCAGTGTGTGGGCGGCAAAGGCGGGGAGGTGAAATGTCCACGCCAATCCTATCGATGCGATGCAGCGAACTGAATGGCTCGTCCTAAAATCCATATATATGCATCGTCGCGATGGGGTTTGCTGCAAAAAAAAAATCGGCTCGCGCATTATTTTCCATATTTTTTAGGATCGTTTTTCCGATCCGGTACCACATGCTGGAGATTATTTCCTAGTTTTTAACCGGATGAGGTACCTGCTAGAGATGTTGTAACATATTTTTTGAACAAGGGGAAGGTCGAAGGACCCCGACTGCTGCATTTATAATATCGTCGGTGGAGTAACATTTACAAAAAGGACAGATGACCCACAAGTATAGGGGATCGCAACAGTCTTCGAGGGAAGTAAAACCCAAATTTATTGATTCGACACAAGGGGAGGTAAAGAATACTTATAAGACTTAACAACTGAGTTGTCAATTCAGCTGCACCTGGAAAAGCACTAGTAACGGGGTGATGTGAAAGTAGCGAGTGATATGAGAGCGATAGTAACAATAACACAGCAGCAGTAATAGTAATATGAGAGCAATGGCACCAGAAAATAGTTGATACTACTTCCAATGACATGTAGAACGAGTATATGATGATGAAAGATGGACCGGGGTTCCCAGCTATCTAAACTAGTGGTAACTCTCCAATAACAAGTGTTGGGTGAACAAATTACAGTTGAGCAATTGATAGGATTGAAATAGCATTAAGACAGAACATCAAGATCATTAATCATGTAGGCATGTTTTCCATATATAGTCATACGTGCTCTTAATGAGAAACTTGTACAACATCTTTTGTCCTACCAGCCGGTGGCAGCCGGACCTCTAGGGAATCTAATGGAAATTAAGGTACTCCTTTTAATAGAGCACCGGAGCAAAGCATTAACACTCCGTGAAAACATGTGATCCTCATATCTAAGCCTTTCCCTCCAGTTGTCCCAATTTCTATCACTTTGGGGCCTTTGGTTCCGAACATAGACATGTGCATACAACTTGTAGATACAATCTAAGCAATAAGTATAGAGCTTAAATCTAAGATCATGCCACTCGGGCCCTAGTGACAAGCATTAAACACAACAAGATTGCAACAACAATAACTTCATAAACTTTGTAGATAGACAATCATAATGTAACAATCCATCGGATCCCAACAAACACAACACCGATTACATCAGATGAATCTCAATCATGAAAGGCAGCTCATGAGATCATTGTATTGAAGTACATGGGGGAGAGAATACCAACTAGCTACAGCTAGAACCCGTAGTCCATGGGGGAACTACTCACGGAGCATGATGGAGGCGGTGGCGTTGATGAAGATGGCTTCCGGGGGCACTTCCCCGTCCCAGCAGGGTGCCGGAACAGAGACTTCTGTCCCCCGAAACGGAGTTTCGCGATGGTGGCGGCGCCCCTGGAGTCTTTCTGGAGTTTCGTCAATTGGTGTTGTGTTTTTAGGTCGAAAGGGCTTATATAGGCAAAGAGGCGGCGCAGGAGGGGCACCAGGGCGCCCTCCCCATAGGCCGGCGCGGCCAGGGGCCTACCCGCGCGGCCCTATGGTGTGGGGCCCCTGGGCCTCCCCTCCGGGTCTCCTTCGGTGTCCTGGTCCGTCTCGGTGAATTATGATGTTTGGTCTTCGTTTCGTCGAATTCTGAGAATATTGCCCGAACAGCCTTTCCGGAACCAAAAACAACGAAAACAACAGAATCGGCCCTTCGGCATCTCGTTAATAGGTTAGTTCCGAAAACGCATAAAAACATTATAAAGTGCAAGCAAAACATGTAAGTATTGTCATAAAACAAGCATGGAACATCGAAATTATAGGTACGTTGGAGACGTATCAAGCATCCCCAAGCTTAGTTCCTGCTCGCCCTCGAGTAGGTAAACGATAAAAAGAGTAATTTCGGTAGTGACATGCTACTTACATAACCTTGATCATACTATTATAAAGCATATGAGATGAATGAAGTGACTCAAGGCAATGATCTATAGTTGCTAACAAATAGATAACATATAGCAAAACTTTTCATGAATAGTACTTTCAAGACAAGCATCAAAAGTCTTGCATAAGAGTTAACTCATAAAGCAATAAATTCAAAGTAAAAGCATCGAAGCAACACAGAGGAAGATTTAAGTTTCAGCAATTGCTTTCAACTTTCAACATGTATATCTCATGGATAATGGTCAACACAAAGTAATATGATGAATGCAAATAAGCAAGTATGTAAGAATCAATGCACAGTTGACACAAGTGTTTGCTTCTAAGATGGAAGGAAGTAGGTAAACTGACTCAACATAAAGTAAAAGAATGGCCCTTCGCAGAGGAAGCGAGGATTAAATCATGTGCTAGAGCTTTTTAAGTTTTGAAATCATATAGAGAGTATAAAAGGAAAGTTTTGAGAGGTGTTTGTTGTTGTCAACGAATGGTAGTGGGCACTCTAACCCCCTTGCCAAACAGACTTTCAAAGAGCGGCTTCCATGAAGGACGTTATCTCTACCAGCAAGGTAGATCATCCCTCTTCTCTTTTGTTTACACATGTATTTTAGTTTTATTTATGGTTGACACTCCTCCCAACCTTTTGCTTACACAAGCCATGGCTAACCGAATCCTCGGGTGCCTTCCAACATTCACATACCATGAAGGAGTGTCTATTTGCAAAATTAAGTTGCTTACTAATGAATCAGAGCAAAACATGTGAAGAGAATTATTAATGAAGGTTGATTAATTGGGGGCTGGGAACCCCGCGCCAGCTCTTTTTGCAAAATTATTGGATAAGCGGATGAAGCCACTAGTCCATTGTTGAAAGCTGCCCAACAAGATTGAAAGATAAAACACCACATACTTCCTCATGAGCTATAAAACATTGACACAAATAAGGAGTAATAAAGCTTTGAATTGTTTAAAGGTAGCACATGAAGTATTTACTTGGAATGGCAGAAAATACCACATAGTAGGTAGGTATGGTGGACACAAATGGCATAGGTTTTGGCTCAAGGTTTTGGATGCAAAAGAAGCATTCCCTCTCAGTACAAGGCTTTGGGCTAGCAAGGTTGTTTGAAGCAAACACAAGTATGAACTGGTACAGCAAAACTTACATAAGAACATATTGCAAGCATTATAAAACTCTAAACTGTCTTCCTTGTTGCTCAAACACAATTACCAGAAAATATCTAGACCTTAGAGAGACCAATCATGCAAACCAATTTCAACAAGCTCTACGGTATTTCTCCACTAATAGGTTTAAACTACATGATGCAAGAGAAACATGATCTACTTGAGAGCTCAAAACAATTGCCAAGCATCAAATTATCCAAGACATGATGAGGCATTTTCTTTTTCCAACCAAACAACAATAAATGCAATAGCTTCCAACTTTTGTCATTGAACATTAAAAGTAAGAGCAAAGAACACAAGTGTTCATATGAAAAAGCGGAGCGTGTCTCTCTCCCACACAAGGATTGCTAGGATCCGATCTTATTCAAACAAAACAAAAATAAAAACACACAGACGCTCCAAGTGAAGAACATAAGATGTGACCGAATAAAAATATAGTTTCAATAGAAGAACCTGATAAGTTGATGAAGAAGGGGATGCCTTGGGCATCCCCAAGCTTAGACGCTTGAGTCTTCTTGAAATATGCAGGGATGAACCACGGGGGCATCCCCAAGCTTAGGCTTTTCACTCTTCTTGATCATATATCATCCTCCTCTCTTGACCCTTGAAAACTTCCTTCACACCAAACTTCTCATAAACCTCATTAGAGGGGTTAGTACTCAAAAAACTTTAATCCACCTTGGCCCTGTAGTGACACATTGAAAGAACTCAATAAAACATTAGCTACAGCTCTCCACGTCTAGAAAGTCTCACTTAAAGTCCACAAGAGACAATGCAAAAACAGAGACGAGAATCTGTCAAAACAGAACGACCGAGTAAACAAGAATTTTTAAGAGGTACTTCCGTTGCTCAAATGAGAAAACTCAAAACTAATGAAAGTTGCGTACATATCTGAGGATCACTCACATAAATTGGCAGATTTTTCTGAGTTACCTACAGAGAATCATACCCAGATTCGTGACAGCAAAAAATCTGTTTCTGCGCAGAAATCCAAATCTAGCATCAATCTTCTATTAGACACTTCACTTGGCACAACATTGCAATAAAATAAAGATAAGGAGAGGTTGCTACAGTAGTAACAACTTCCAAGACACAACAAAACAGTAGTGAAATAAAGACATGGGTTATCTCCCAAGAAGTGCTTTCTTTATAGCCATTAAGATGGGCTCAGCAGTTTTAATGATGCACTCGCAAGAAATAAGAGTTGAAGCAAAAGAGAGCATCAAAAAGCAAGTTCAAAACACATTTAAGTCTAACCCACTTCCTATGCATAGGAATCTTGTACACAAATAAATTCATGAAGAACAAAGTGACAAGCATAAGAAGATAAAACAAGAGTAACTTCAAAATTTTCAGCATATAGAGAGGTGTTTTAGTACCATGCAAATTTCTACAACCATATTTTCCTCTCTCATAATAATTTTCAGTAGCTTCATGAACAAACTCAACAACATAACTATCACATACAACATGCTTTTCATGATTCACAAGCACATAATTTTTATCAAGCTCGAAATAATAGGATTAAAACTTTCAAACCCACTTTTATCAATAATGTAACAAGATGATTGATCAATCTCAAAAGATATGGGACTCATAGATAAAGTCAAGAACTCTCCAATCCCATTTTCATTAGTAGTACAATTAATATTATCAAGTAACATAGGACCATCATCTAGAGATTTATCATAAACATTTGCCAAGCAAAACTCTTTAGTACCATGCATTTCGACATCAGGAACAAACAAAGCATTATCATAAAATTTATCAAAATAGCATGGATTATCATGAATAACAGTAGCATAATTATTCTTACAAGTTTTACTCATAGGAAATATTTCAAGAGAATCCACAAGAACATAACATTCAACCTCCTTTGGTAAGCATGGAGGACAATCAAATAGTGTAAGAGATAAAGAGTTACTCTCATTAGAAGGTTGGCATGGGTAGCTAATCCATTCTTCCTCCTTTTGTTCATCACTCTCCTCTTCTTTTTCATCCAATGAGCTTTCGGGTTCATCAATTTCCTCCTCTTTTTCATCCAATGAGCTTTCGAGTTCATCAATTTCTTCTTCCACCGGTTCCTGCAAATTGTGAGTGCATTCTTGTGCATTAATGAGTCTCTCTTTATAATCAATGATATAGGGATTATCACTGTAGCTTTCAATGCAAAAATTAAGGATAGAAGAGACATAATCTTTAAGGTCCTTACAAACAACACAAGTTTCATAATTTCTAGCAATGAAGGATTCGATCTCAGAAGCTCCCATAAACAAAACAAATTGTTCTACTTCTTCGAACCCAAAATGAATATAGTTATTCCAGCTATAGTTCTTAATTAAAAATTCCTCACTAAAGCCACATTGAAATTTAAGATGTTTAGTATCCTGTTTAGAGCAACAGTTTATATCATGGCGTTTAAGCAAGATTTTAGCAATTGTATTCAGTTTTTCTATCACAGCACTCATAACTTTACCCGTTCTTGATTCTCTGTAGTTATTTTATAATTCAATAAGCTCCAAATAGGTTGTAGGTTCTCCCATAGCAACAGTTTTTAATTTTTCGGTTTTTCAAATTTTTGTGGATTTTCGGGTATATGAGGAAAATAAAACAAGACAAAAAGAAACTAGACAAATGTAAACTAAGCAAAACAAAATAAAATAAAGCAGAGAGAGAGGTAGAGTGTACTCCCCAGGTGAACTTATGAGTAGAGCTATGCCTCCCCGGCAACGGCGCCAGAAAATAGTCTTGATGACCCACAAGTATAGGGGATCGCAACAGTCTTCGAGGGAAGTAAAACCCAAATTTATTGATTCGACACAAGGGGAGGTAAAGAATACTTATAAGCCTTAACAACCGAGTTGTCAATTCAGCTCGCACTGGAAAAGCACTAGTAACGTGGGTGATGTGAAAGTAGCGAGTGATATGAGAGCAGTAGTAACGAGTAACACAGCAGCTAGTAGCAGTAATATGAGAGCAATGGCACCGGAAAATAGTTGATACTACTTCCAATGACATGTAGAATGAGTATATGATGATGAAAGATGGACCGGGGTTCCCAGCTATCTACACTAGTGGTAACTCTCCAATAACAAGTGTTGGGTGAACAAATTACAGTTGGGCAATTGATAGGATTGAAATAGCATTAAGACAGAACATCAAGATCATTAATCATGTAGGCATGTGTTCCAATTATAGTCGTACGTGCTCGCAATGAGAAACTTGCACAACATCTTTTGTCCTACCAGCCGGTGGCAGCCGGGCCTCAAGGGAATCTACTGGATATTAAGGTACTCCTTTTAATAGAGTACCGGAGCAAAGCATTAACACTCCGTGAACACATGTGATCCTCACATCACTACCATCCCCTCCGGTTGTCCCGATTTCGTCACTTCGGGGCCATTGGTTCCGGACAGACAACATGTGTATACAACTTGCAGGTAAGACCATAAACAATGAATATCATGATGAAATAATAACATGTTCAGATCTGAGATCATGGCACTCGGGCCCTAGTGACAAGCATTAAGCATAACAAGTTGCAACAATATCATCAAAGTACCAATTACGGACACTAGGCACTATGCCCTAACAATCTTATACTATTACATGACCAATCTCATCCAATCCCTACCATCCCCTTCAGCCTACAGCGGGGAATTACTCACACATGGATGGGGGAAACATGGCTGGTCGATGGAGAGGCGTCGGTGGTGATGGTGGCGATGATCTCCTCCAATTCCCCGTCCCGGCGGAGTGCCAGAACGGAGACTTCTGGCTCCCGAGACGGAGTTTCGCGATGTGGCGGCGTTCTGGAGGGTTTCTGGCGACTTCGACTTCCTCCCGTGCGTTTTTAGGTCGAAGGCCATAAGTAGTCCGAAGGAGGGCGTCGGGGGCCGACCGAGGCCGCCACACACTAGGGCCGCGCGGCCCCTCCTGGGCCACGCCCGCCTAGTGTGTGGGGCCCTCGGGCCCCCACCTGGCTTGCCCTTCTGGCTCCGTAAGTATTCTGGGAAAATAGGACCTTCCACATAATTTCCGAGGTTTTTCCTGAAAGTTGAATTTCTGCACAAAAACGAGACACCAGAACAGTTCTGCTGAAAACAACGTTAGTCCGTGTTAGTTGCATACAAAATACACAAATTAGAGGCAAAACAATAGCAAAAGTGTTCGGGAAAGTAGATACGTTTTGGACGTATCAATGCCCAAGGCATCCCTTCTTCATCGACAACTTATCAGGTTCCTCTAGTGAAACTATATTTTTATTCCGTCACATCTTATGTGCTTTACTTGGAGCGTCTGTTTGTTTTTATTTTTGTTTTTGTTTGAATAAATCGGATCCTAGCATTCTTTGTTTGGGAGAGAGACACGCTCCGCTGTTTCGTATGAACACATGTGTTCTTAGCTTCATCTTTAATGTTCATTGCGAAAGTTGAACTATTTCATTCATTGTTATATGGTTGGAAACGGAAAATGCCGCGTGTGGTAAATGGTTTAATATCTTGAATAATGTGATACTTGGCAATTGTTGTGCTCATATAGATCTTGTTTAAGCTCTTGCATCATGTACCTTGTACTCATTAATGAATAACTACATAGAGCTTGTTAAAATTTGGTTTGCATGATTGATCTCTAGAGTCTAGATATTTTCTGGTTGAGGTGTTTGAACAACAAGGAGACAATGTAAAGTCTTATAATAGCTACAATATGTTCATATGTGAGCTTTGCTGCACCTTTTATACTTGAGTTTGCTTCAAACAACCTTGCTAGCCTAGCCTTGTATTGAGAGGAATTCTTCTCGTGCATCCAAATCCTTGAGCCAATAACCATGCCATTTGTGTCCACCATACCTACCTACTACATGGTATTTCTCCGCCATTCCAAAGTAAATTACTTGAGTGCTACCTTTAAAATTTCTATTCTTTACCTTTGCAATTTATAGCTCATGGGATAAAATAGCTTAAAAACTACCGTGGTGAAGAATATGTACTTATGTGTCTTATTTCTTAATAAGTTGCTTGTTGAGCGGTAACCATGTTTTCTGGGGACGCCATCAACTCTTTTACCTTTGTTGAATATCATGTGAGTTGCTATGCATGTTCGTCTTGTCTGAAGTAAGGGCGGTTCTCACAATCAAATGGTTTGAGTATATATGCATACTGTTAGAGAAGAACATTGGACCGCTAACTAAAGCCATGATTCATGGTGGAAGTTTCAGTGTGGACAGCTAATCCTCAATCTCTTATGAGAATATTAACTGTTGTTGAATGCTTATGCATTAAAGAGGAGTCCATTATCTGTTGTCTATGTTGTCCCGGTATGGATGTCTAAGTTGAGAATAATCAAAAGCGAGAAATCCAATGCGAGCTTTCTCCTTAGACCTTTGTACAGGCGGCATAGAGGTACCCCTTTGTGACACTTGGTTGAAACATATGCTATGCAATGATAATCCGTGTTAACCCAAGCTAATTAGGACAAGGTGCGAGCACTATTAGTATACTATGCATGAGGCTTGCAACTTATAAGATGTCTTATACATAACTCATATGCTTTATTACTACCGTTGACAAAATTGTTTCTTGTTTTCAAAATGAAAAGCTCTAGCACAAATATAGTAATCAATGCTTCCCTCTGCGAAGGGCCTATCTTCTACTTTATTGTTGAGTCAGTTTGCCTATTCTTTCTATCTTAGAAGCAAACACTTGTATCAACTGTGTGCATTGATTCTTACATGTTTACTTATTGCACTTGTTATATTGCTTTGTGTTGACAATTATCCATGAGATATACATGTTGAAGTTGAAAGCAACCGCTGAAACTTTATCTTCCTTTGTGTTGCTTCAATGCCTTTACTTCGAATTTATTGCTTTATGAGTAACTCTTATGCAAGTCTTATTTGATGCTTGTCTTGAAAGTATTATTCATGAAAAGTCTTTGTTATATGATTCATTAGTTTACTCATTATCTTCATCATTGCTTCGAATGCGCTGCATTCATCTCATATGCTTACAATAGTATGATCAAGATTATGATAGCATGTCACTTCAGAAATTATCTTTGTTATCGTTTACCTACTCGAGGGCGAGTAGGAACTAAGCTTGGGGATGCTTGATACGTCCCAAACGTATCTATAATTTCTTATGTTCCATGCTACTTTTATGATGATACTCACATGTTTTATACACATTATATGTCATATTTATGCATTTTCCGGCACTAACCTATTGACGAGATGCCGAAGAGCCGATTCTTGTTTTCTGCTGTTTTTGGTTTCAGAAATCCTAGTAAGGAAATATTCTCGGAATTGGACGAAATCAACGCCCTGTGGGCCTATTTTTCCACGAAGCTTCCGGAAGACCGGAGGACTTACGAAGTGGGGCCACGAGGTGGCGCCACACTAGGCGGCGCGGCCCAAGCCTTGGCCGCGCCGGCTCGTTGTGTGGGGCCCTCGTGTGGCCCCCCGACCTGCCCTTCCGCCTACATATAGTCTTCGTCGCGAAACCCCCAGCATCGAGAGCCACGATACGGAAAACCTTCCGGAGACGCCGCCGCCGCCAATCCCATCTCGGGGATTCAAGAGATCGCCTCCGGCACCCTGCCGGAGAGGGGAATCATCTCCCGGAGGTCTCTTCATCGCCATGATCGCCTTCGGATCGATGTGTGAGTAGTTCACCCCCGGACTATGGGTCCATAGCAAGTAGCTAGATGGTCGTCTTCTCCCCATTGTGCTATCATGTTAGATCTTGTGAGCTGCCTATCATGATCAAGATCATCTATTTGTAATCCTTCATGTTGTGTTTGTTGGGATCCGATGAATATTGAATACTATGTCAAGTTGATTATCAATCTATCATATATGTTATTTATGTTCTTGCATGCTCTCCGTTGCTAGTAGAGGCTCTGGCCAAGTTGATACTTGTGACTCCAAGAGGGGGTATTTATGCTCGATAGTGGGTTCATGCCTCCATTAAATCCGGGATAGTGACGAAAGTTCTAAGGTTGTGGATGTCTGTTGCCACTAGGGATAAAACATCGATGCTTTGTCTAAGGATATTTGTGTTGATTACATTACGCACCATACTTAATGCAATTGTCTCGTTGTTTGCAACTTAATACTGGAAGGGGTTCGGATGATAACCTCGAAGGTGGACTTTTTAGGCATAGATGCATGCTGGATAGCGGTCTATGTACTTTGTCGTAATGCCCCGATTAAATCTCATAGTACTCATCATGATATATGTATGTGCATTGTTATGCCTTCTTTATTTGTCAATTGCCCAACTGTAATTTGTTCACCCAACATCTGCTATCTTATGGGAGAGACACCGCTAGTGAAGGATCCCGGTCCTATTCTTTACATCTTAAATACAAACTGCTGCAATTGTTTTTTACTGTTCTTCGCAAACAACCATCATCATCCACACTATACATCTATTCCTTTGTTTACAGCAAGCCGGTGAGATTGACAACCTCGCTGTTACGTTGGGGCAAAGTTCTGTGATTGTGTTGTGCAGGTTCCACGTTGGCGCCGGAATCCCTGGTGTTGCGCCGCACTATGATTCGTCCCAAACGTATCTATAATTTCTTATGTTCCATGCTACTTTTATGATGATACTCACATGTTTTATACACATTATATGTCATATTTATGCATTTTCCGGCACTAACCTATTGACGAGATGCCGAAGAGCCAGTTGCTGTTTTCTGCTGTTTTTGGTTTCAGAAATCCTAGTAAGAAAATATTCTCGGAATTGGACGAAATCAACGTACAGGGTCTTATTTTTGCATGAAGCTTCCAGAAGTACGAGGGAGAGACGAAGTGGGGCCACGAGGTGGCGACACACCAGGGCGGCGCGGCCCAAGCCCTGGCCGCGCCGGCCTGTTGTGTGGGCACCTCGTGACGCCCCTTGACCTGCCCTTCCGCCTACTTAAAGCCTCCGTCCCGAAACCCCCAGTACCGAGAGCCACGATACGGAAAACCTTACAGAGACGCCGCCACCGCCAATCCCATCTCGGGGGATTCAGGAGATCGCCTCCGGCACCCTGCCGGAGAGGGGAATCATCTCCCGGAGGTCTCTTCATCGCCATGATCGCCTCCGGATCGATGTGTGAGTAGTTCACCCCTGGACTATGGGTCCATAGCAGTAGCTAGATGGTCGTCTTCTCCCCATTGTGCTATCATGTTAGATCTTGTGAGCTGCCTACATGATCAAGATCATCTATTTGTAATCCTTCATGTTGTGTTTGTTGGGATCCGATGGATATTGAATACTATGTCAAGTTGATTATCAATCTATCATATATGTTATTTATGTTCTTGCATGCTCTCCGTTGCTAGTAGAGGCTCGGCCAAGTTGATACTTGTGACTCCAAGAGGGAGTATTTATGCTCGATAGTGGGTTCATGCCTCCATTAAATCCGGGACAGGTGACGTAAAGTTCTAAGGTTGTGGATGTGCTTGTTGCTACTAGGGATAAAACATCGATGCTTTGTCTAAGGATATTTGTGTTGATTACATTACGCACCATACTTAATGCAATTATCTCGTTGTTTGCAACTTAATACTGGAAGGGGTTCGGATGATAACCTCGAAGGTGGACTTTTTAGGCATAGATGCATGCTGGATAGCGGTCTATGTACTTTGTCGTAATGCCCTGATTAAATCTCATAGTACTCATCATGATATATGTATGTGCATTATTATGCCTTCTTTATTTGTCAATTGCCCAAGTGTAATTTGTTCACCCAACATCTGCTATCTTATGGGAGAGACACCGCTAGTGAACTGTGGACCCCGGTCCTATTCTTTACATCTGAAATACAAACTGCTGCAATTGTTCTTTACTGTTCTTCGCAAACAACCATCATCATCCACAGTATACATCTAATCCTTTATTTACGAGCAAGCCGGTGAGATTGACAACCTCACTCGTTACGTTGGGGCAAAGTTCCGTGATTGTGTTGTGCGAGTTCCACGTTGGCGCCGAATCCCCGGTGTTGCGCCGCACTACACTCCTCCGCCATCAACCTTCAACGTGCTTCTTGGCTCCTCCTAGTTCGATAAACCTTGGTTTCTTTCTGAGGGAAAACTTGCTACTGTGCGCATCACACCTTCCTCTTGGGGTTCCCAACGGACGTGTTAATTACGCGCAATCAATGAACTCCTAGGAATCTTCGCACCAAAGTGTAGCAGGTGATTTTCCCCACCACTTGCCTGCTGTAGAACACGAATCCCTAACGTGCTTCTTCTCCTCGCCATCATGGCCGGCCAGAGGAAGACACCCAACGCCTCTGCTCCACATCAGGCGATGGCGACTTGAGATGACTTTGTTGAAGAAGAAGAAGAAGAAGAAGAAGAATAATAATAATAATAATAATAATAATAATAATAATAATAATAATATAGAGCTCCACTCCTAGCTACATGCATAAAGCCCGAAACACCTACAACTACTCTGTACAACCCACCTCGACCACCCAAATCCACGCCGGACGGCATCGCCGCCGGGGGAGTTCCCTGCTTCACCTGACCGTCGGATATACAAAGAACGGAAAGGATCAGATTAGATCAGGTCCACCGAACTCGTTCGTCCCGATCTCAAACACCAACAGGCCGAGACTTCAAATCCAAACCGCACCCAACGCAGCCCAACCAAGCCCAAACCCAAACCCAACCCTCGCAGCCTCCCACCCACACGAGCGAGAGAGATGAGCACCGGCGGCGCGGACAAGTCCGGCAGCGGCGGCGGAGCAGCGCCGGTGAAGACGCCCTCGGACTTCCTCAAGTCCATCAGGGGCCGCCCCGTCGTCGTCAAGCTCAACTCCGGCGTCGACTACAGAGGTCCGTCTCCCCCTCTCGTTCCTACCGCGCCAACCCTAGGAAGCGCAGTCCACTCGCTTTTTTTTAGCGCAGTTGAGCAGTTTGGAAGAGTCCCGTGGCATAAGGGGGGATAGATTAGGGATAGTGTGAAGGCCTGCTTGTGAATTTTTTTTCTATTATCTCAGAGTTTAGATCAATTAGGCTACGTAGGTACGCACTGGGATTGCTTTCTCAGTTGTTATCATGTGATGCTTAGGTCTAGTTAGTTTCTCTGTGAAATTTGGTTTTCCGCAAAGGAGCATAACTCCATTGTTACGTACGCTGCTCTATGCCTGAGGCTCATGTAGCAGGCCAGCAGCAGCAGCTTACCTTGTAGAGCTAGATAACACCTGAATGGGGCACTACTTAGGTTTCACCAATTAGTCTCGACATTGTAGACAAGTTGACGAGTAGCGAACTAGTTCAACAAATGTGTACATTTTGATATGTGCATTCGTATGTTATGATATTGTTTTACAATGTACAAACTTACTCTACTACGCATTCGAGTGAAGAGATCTAAAGAAGACTGACATTGTATTCAAAGTGTACATTGTAATCAAGAGATCCCTTCTATTGGGATTATTATGAACACCTGATACCAAAATCGCCTAAACTGTGAGCGGTACAATACTTTTGCCTTCACGAGTCGCGGCACCAAGATTTTATGGGATAAAGCCCACAACGGAACTTTTAAGAGAAATATTATCAAAAAGTATGTTCAGCCTTTTCTAAAAAAAATATCTTGCTCTACTTGATGTGGGTGATTCAAGTGACATACATGGAATAGAGTATGTTCAACAGCGGGGAAGACCAAATTAAATAGATAAGCTCATGCAGTTTGGGTTCATCCTTTCGTTACGCGTGTTGACACTCGTTTCTGCTGCTAGGATAGTTCCAACTGCTCCTTCCTTCGCCTAGAGCGTGCTGCTGAGCCAAGTATCCTACTTGCCTCAGTGCTCAATCCTCACCTTGATTTATTGTAGGTAATGGCGAGTAGCGTGTATTGCGTGCAAGTCATTTTAATCACTACCATAGTGCCTCTTCAATGACCCTAGAGTAACGCTTCAGAAATTGAAGGATTTAAGGCTCCTGTGATCGGCCCAATTTACCAAGATAAGAATCTGTTAGGTGTTTATTTTTACTCCCTCCTTACTAAATTAGGATGCATATTAGTTTCGGTTAAAGCCAAAATTTGTAAGCTTTGACCAAATGTATAGGAAATAATATCAACATCTACAACATTAACTCAATGTTATTAGAACCATCATGAAATATATTTTCGTATTATATGCATTTGTTATTCTAAAAGTTAATATATTTTCATGTATAATTTATCAAACTTTATAAAGTTTGACTTTGACTAAATCTAATATGCATCCTAAATTGGGAGGAAGGGAGTACATTTTATCCTGCATAAATCAATAACTCCTAGAATGCAGGTTATTTACACCGCTTGAGGATCGATCTGAATTCCAAGCATCTGGTTAGGAAATATCACCTGGATCAAATGGTTTTGGACTCGGTCCTCATGTGGGAACGGTTTCATCCTGCTATCCTGCTAAGCACTTGCATGCAAGAATTGTAGCCAGTTGGTAGGAGCTGGGGTTCTACCGTGTCTAGGGTGTAGATTGTAGGGGAAGGAGGAGAGCGGGCACGGTCGAGGAGGACTCTGATACCAAGTTGGTAGGAGCTGGGGTTCTACCGTGTCTAGGGTGTAGATTGTAGGGGAAGGAGGAGAGCGGGCGCGGTCGAGGAGGAGGGCGCCGGCGGCACGGTGCCGTGGCGGCGGCTAAGGCGGCGCGGCGGCTAGGGTTAGGGAAAGACCGACTCCTTTGGGAGTCGGCAATAATGATATGATTATTGCTTGATTGATCACGTCCGGTTACAACTAGATAAAAATAAATGGGCTAAGCCCCTAATTGGGCCCACGGTTGGGCCCCCTCCTAGAATATGACAGGCCAGTCATAACACCAGTACTGTATTAGTTTTCTTGACAGAACCATTGAGGAGCCTAAAAGTTTAGCTTACACTAATATTAGAAGATTTATTGATGGAAAGTGAATGTACACTCGTAAGTTCAGAGAGTCTTCACTTCTACCCCTAGTAATCCCAAGGGCTACTGAAGTTGTATACTCCCTCCTTGCCATAATGTAGTGCATATAAGTTTCTTTAAAGTCAAACGATGTAATGTTTGACCAAGTCTATTGAGAAAATTGTCTATATCTACAACACCAAATCTTTTCCATATGAAAATGTACATCATGATGAATCTAATGGTATTCCAGATGTTGAGATTTTTTCTACATACTTGGTCAAACTTCATATAGTTCGACTTCTGAAAGAACTTATATGCACTACATTTTGGCATGGAGGGAGTACCTCTGCCATGCCAAAATGTACTGACTATTTGCTGCACACTTTTTTTTTTTGTACAACTGTAATTGATAAAAAAGACTGTTTCCGCGAATTTATCTTGATAAAAAGACTGGACATGGCGGTATTAATTACACTATACTCTCTCTAATGGATGTTGTGCATAAAACAAGTTGCATGCCAGACGAGCATGACTATTGCATTTACATGTTCTGTGCAGTGCCCATGCTTGTATGTGCTAACTCACTTTACGAAGCGAACAAATTGTACTCTGAATTTCTACTGTTAGCATATGCTGCTTCCATTTTTCTTAAATGATCCATTTGACTGGGAAAAAGGCTTTGATGATGATGATGACGATGATCCATTTGACTGGGCTAGCTAGCACCGTTATGTTCATTCCCATCAAAATTTAATGGTAGGACACATGATAGAGCATATTTACATCAGTGCTGAACTTAGAAGGGAAATCAGTATTTCCTGACTAGGATGTGGGCCCTGTTTCCTGTAGGAGCTGCTCTGATCTGGCTTGTATTTTTCTTGGATGCTGAAAAGTGACTTGCTCGTGATCAGGTATTCTGGCTTGTCTGGATGGTTATATGAACATTGCGATGGAGCAAACTGAAGAGTATGTCAACGGTCAGCTGAAGAACAAATACGGTGATGCCTTCATCAGAGGCAACAACGGTATGTCCTGGTCCTGGATTTCATACTACTTCCCGTGCTTTTTCCCCATTTTGTGTGGCAATTTTTGGTAGGGCATGTATCTATTCTGACGTCCCTCATATGAGTGCAGTTCTATACATCAGCACCTCGAAGCGGCCCCCCACTGATGGAGCATAAACCAAGTGGAGCCTTCCCCTCATGTAATTCTCAAGATGGTTAGCCGATTGGTTGTGGTGATCGCTGACTCGTGCCACCTTTTCAATCTCGTACCTGCTGTCTGTTGTGTTGCGGACTGACAGAGGTTTATCTGGAACCATTCCGATGTAACTGGGAATTTTTAGCCTTAAAATGCTTTTGTGGCTGAGATTCGGCGTTCAGGATATAGATAAGATTTGTGTTTCAGTCGTTGTGTTTGCTGCTTGCTGATTATCCGGTGCACTTTCTCGCACACACAAACTTTGCTCTATAAACTTATTGCCCTTTGCCATGCGTCAAATAACGATATGAATCTATTCATGCATCTGTTTTCACATCTTTTTCAAGGAGTTCTTTCGTTCTTCAACAATCTATGCTTCCCACCTCCAACCATACACATTTACTGCAGCAGAAACCCCAACAAAATACCCTGTTTCTTGCTCTCTTTTTTTTTTGTGGAGAAAATGCATCAGGTGCCCGGCTTTATAACTTAATAAAGTCCCGAATCGAAGCGGACTTGTGGCTCTCGGGTGCAACGCAGTAACGCACCCCCATAGACCAAAAAAGTTATAGTAATTTGAAAAAATTAAAAAGAAATTTGAATCTTTCTGGAAACCAAAACGATCAAGTTTGTACTCGTAAAAAAATGTTTGGACACGAAATGATTCCCATGAACTTCAGGGCAAAAAAGAAAAAAATATAACGAATATAAAGTGAATAGTACCTGGTTATGGGGCGTTTCGAGTTTGTCTTTTTTACCCAAGATACAATAAAAGTAATTTTTTAGAAAAATATTTTGTTTCAAGTACAATACCTGATCATCTTTGATTCCAAAAAAGTTTGAAATTTTTTGAACTTTTTTAAATATTTTTTAATATTTTTCCAAGTATAGCTCCTTCAGCAGATTGAACGGTAGGCTGGTTCCTTGTTCTTGTTTCATGCAAATCTCAATATTTCTGTACAAAGCTAACAAATCAGAACAACTTTTCTCGTGAAGTAAAAGAAAACTCCTTAGCGAGTAAAAATCCTGAAAGATTGCAAGCATCAGATCGTCACCTCAGGCTGTTCAAAATTCACAAGCTTCACCTATTAGTTCAAGAATGGCTACGCTGCAACCATTTGTCCCGGAACTCCAGAAGTAGAATGAACATGAATAACACCAGCATGTAATTTCAGCTGCATTATTTCAATCATCACAATCCAACTAAGAACCCAAGCAAAAAATACCACGGAAGCTGAAACTTCCACTAAATATAATATTAAAATGCCGAACTAGTTCACTGAGTTCAAATTAGGATCATCTCCAAATCATCAAGAAACTTCCACTAAATATAATATTAAAATGCCGAACTAGTTCACTGAGTTCAAATTAGGATCATCTCCAAATCATCAAGTTCAACATTATAAGGGCAAATTACTATAGATTAAAAGAAAATACAGTAACTTAGGTAAATTGGTACATCAATAATTTCCTGGTACATGGGGAAGCCCCAGTGGCTGCTCCCCCCTCAATTTTGGCTCCTATGCAGAACAGCATACCTAGACAGAGCAACATCAGCAAGTCATGAGGCTCCTCAGCTTCCTTTCACTAGTTTGCCTCATCAATCACCGAGAGTGGCCTCCAAATGGGTAATCTCTGAATGATATCGATGAACTCGGGGAATGTTAGAAGTGCCTACGAATCACCAGTCAGAAGTCTGCGACATAAGCTGCTTGCCCTGGCAGTGTTGTCCAAGTCAACAGCCGAAAATAAGATGGCATAATAGAGCTAAGAGACAAACAAATGTTGACTTGTTGTCATCTGTGTAGTACATTTCACACTTCAGACACCCAAGCTATTTTCAGTGTTCAGAGTTGCCCTCTTTAGCAGTTTGTGTCGTCGCATCTTCATTGACCTCTGTAATAACCTTTAGAAGGTCCACTGGAGTTGCAGCAGGATCAAGCTCATGACAACCTTCTGGGGCATTGTTGCCTTCTTCCCCAGTCAGCAGTCGAGAAGGAACCTGATGTGAGAACCGAAACAGCTCACACTTTGGTATCCTCCTGACCTCCTTGGGGTCCATGTGCCTATGGAAGACAGCTTTGAAACCAGCAACCTTCAACAATGGAATGACAGTCAGCCCTTCCTCCTCAGTGAACTCATCAATAACTTCTACAATCTCATACTTATATATCACATCATCAGGTGTAAGCTCATTCCAATCAGGAGACCAGTCTCGGTACAAAGCCCATGTATCACCTTTCTGAGGAATAATTCTGATAATCCCACGGGGGCCTTTTGTCCAGCTGACTTTATGCGAAAATATGTTGACTGTTTCTGTAATCTGGTACCTTCCAACCCTGAAATCTCCACATGTTTTCTGGAAGCCAGAGGCAACCCAGTTTATTGGTGCCAGTTCAATATTGGATTTGGAGTTGAGGAAACTCATGCGGATTCTGAAAGGTCTCATTGAAAGAACTTTCTGCACCATTGCATATAGACGAGGCATACCATCCTCACTATCATATGTAGCCCATACTTGGTCACTATAAAAAGCTCTCTCTGTGCGATCCTTATCAAAATCATGGAAATCAGGGTCTGGGACATCGATAGAAACAGGCACACGCTTCTGTTCTGCATTCTTTTCATCAGCTGCAGTTGCAGGTACTTGGGTGTCAACACTTATTGAACTGCATAGCTTGAGTCCTTTGCCAGGTTTGCCAAAGAGGACCCCATTTGCCTTTATGTTGTTGTCACTAGGATATACCTTCCCTTCCGACTTCCTTTTCTCTGCATGCCGTGAACATGATGCCACGCTCAGCTCATGCAATTTTCCCCTGACGGCTTCTTTGGCTTTCTCAATAAGTAGGCTTCGTGTATCAATCTGGGAGATCTCTCTCAAAACATTAGCCCTCTTTACACTCACTGCAGATCTCAACTTTTCCACTGTAGTGCCATTAACCCGTCCTACATCTGCGAAAGCAATTGTTTCTGTGTTCGCAACCACTGTGTCTTTGTTATCTCCACCATAATCCACAGCACTATAATCATTACTATGCCTTCTCCGCTTTGCAAACCGGCCACGCCTTGAAGTAGTTATCTCAGGATCACATACATTTCCACTTGTAGGGTAGTTGTATGTGTAGCTCTCTTCATTCGTTCTCCTCGGTTTCTCAGAAGGTTGGGCACTGTAAGCATTTGTACCAGCTGCAGGTGTCGTCTTGGCGTACTGATTCCACTGAAAGCTCTGAGTGTTGTAGGAATCATAAGTACTATCTTGCTGGTACCCCCCATGCCCTGTCCCTGGAATGCTCGAAGTCCTGCTTGTTGAGCCATATGAATTTTTGGTGGAATTGTTATTGTGATTCTGCGGCTGCTGCTTGGTTGACCAGGAGAACGATGAACTGCTCCCGTTGCAAGGAAATCCAGTCTCTACCGCCATGAATGCATGATGGCAGTTTGGGCACAGAAGGTTATGATTAAGATACATTCTTAAGTACTCATACTGCATACGACAGCGATTGCAAGATGTCCAGAAAGTTTCAACTCCAGCAGGACGAGTAGTAGCCTCTGCAGCTGCCGCTGCAGCAGCGGCAGCGGCGGCGGCAGCGGCCGCAGCATTCTTCCGAGCTCTCTTGGTCGCCTTCTTGTCATATGTATACATGCCATTGGTTACGTTGACAACAGAATGATCTGACCTCTTCTGATCATAAATTGCCTTCCTACTAGTATCAGACAGCACACTCCATGCCTCGGAAATCAGTTTAAAGGCCTCCTCAGCACCAACTGTCTTGTTCTTGTCAGGGTGCAGCTGGAGAGCTAGCTTCCTGTACTGCTTCTTGACATCCTCTTCATCTGCAAATGCGCCTAGGGACAAGATCCGATACCAGTCACACTCTCCATCAATCTTGGAGTCTGCTGCAAGATGAACTTCAAGAGTGGACACCATCTGGGATATGCCCTCAAGTGAGGGGCAGAGATTCTGGGCCTTGATCGCATACTTGCGTGCGCCTCTGAGGTCACGCACATGAAACTTGCTCTCCGCGATAGTTCGCGCTTTCACAGCTTCATCCATATTGTACTCCACAGTTGCACTCATCTCAACCTTTGAATTCGATCGACAAGACAGTTGGACTTGAGCAAGGATGAACAAGAGTTCAGTGCACAACACTGTTCACCTAACCTCGACAGTCATGAAATCTCCATTGATCTGCAGCAGAGTAGGGCGGCAAAGGTTATGAATATTGAGGAACAATATATAGAGCGTACTCAGTGGAATTGCAAACAAGCATAGCACGACATCACCAGTGAAGTGAAACCTGAGACAACATGTAAAACAATACTATGAATTTTGGTCCCGTGAGCTTGAAATAATCATTTAATTTCTGACGTGTTAGGTCTGGGAAACAATCTGGAAGTGAAATCTATCACATCATTAATTAATTTCAGCGCCGACAAATTTACTTGGCTGTCCACCCAATCTACTTCACTAGATTGACTAGGCGCCAGCTCCGACAAATTTACTTGGCTGTACACCCAATTTACTTCACTAGAATGACTACGCGCCAGCGCCGGCAAATTTACTTGGCTGTCCACCCAATCTACTTCACTAGATTGACTAGGCGCCAGCTCCGACAAATTTACTTGGCTGTACACCTCCAATCTACTTCACTAGAACGACTACACGCCAGTTCCGACCAATTTACTTGGTTGTACACCCAATCTACTTCACTAGAACGACTAAGCGCCACTAAGATTTGCTTCACACCAAATCGGAACCTTGTGGCTTCTTCTCTTAATGGAAGCTGGGGCTATGCCCTTAATTCGAAAGAAGAAAAAACAAATCGGAACCTGTGAGCTTAGCAGATCAGCAACCGGAGCTAAACTAACTCGCCAAAAAAAGGTGATCTTTGGTAGTAGCAACGCAAGATACAGAGCGGGAAAGATCCAACCGAGCTTTCTTCCACAGAAGCACAGAATCTGGAACCGCAGCTCCCCCAGAGCAGCACGAAAACCCAAACGAAATGAACAAATCTAAGCACCGGGAAAGAAAGCTGGAATCCAGCCAAGAGAAGCACCGATCCGCGTGATCTGCACCTCCCGTGCGCCGACCCAGCAGCGGCGCTGACCACAGGGGCACAAAACCTGGAGCTCCCCATGAACAGGCCCCAAACCCTAGGCCGCCAGATCTGCCCCGCCAGGCCACGGCCGGCGGCGAAAAGCACCTCAATCGAAAGCTAAGGAGGAGGGGAGCAGGGTGAGGACGTACCCATGCGGATCAGCTCGAGGAGGCGCGCGAATTCGGGGAGATTGGAGGCCACGGGCTCCCCCAAATTGCAAAAATTGTTTTATTTCTGGAGGAGGAAGGAGCTCTAAAAAAATGAAGCTTTTTTAGCTCAAGACTTTTAGTCAAAGCCCCAAAAATCGTAATACCAAATGCGAGAGAGGGGTAGCACAGACAGCAGTAGTAGTAGAAAAAGAGTGTAGGTCAGGTCGTGTGTGTGTGTGTGTGCGTGGGGTGTGAAGTGTGTGTGTGTCCTGTAAAAATAAACACTAGATTATTCCACCTTGTTTTTGTTTGCCTTAAAAAGTTTCAAACTTTGCCCTCATTTGGTGCCCTCAATTAAATTCCCCTACAGTCCAGCCCCAAACCCCTCCAGCCTCCAAACCCAGGGGCTTTCTTGCCATTTCCATTCTGCATCGTACAAAAAGCTTTTTCTACTCCTATATGTTTATGGTCTAATTTAATTCAGGATTCAATATAGTATTAATTGCTATTTTAACCTGTAGATTTGACGTTAACACAGGGGCATATCACATGGGAAAGTGTCCTAAATATCGTCCAGGTGGGCCCTACTACCCCAATAGTGTACATGTATGCAGGTACGTATAGACATACGCAAAACTTTATTAGGGGGGCTATTTCTGTAAAACCACAGTAGTATGGCGTGGGTACATCACGGGGTAGGGTTGTTTCAGGTATTTCTCAGCATCATTATGCTTAGGTTAAATAAAATCACAAAACTAACATCCACAAAAGGGAACCCTAATCTCCTCTCTAGTGAAACCCTAATCATTTTTCTAAGAAGATACCTTCCCTTGTGTGTGCGAGAGAACTTTTTCTCCACCCCATGTGGGACCCACTCAGTCTCCCTGTTACTCTTTAAGCACACACCCCTCTCTACATCATCACTGTCAGGCACTTTGTACTGGTATCCCAGAGGAAAATAATAAATAGATACTACTATATGACAGCAGCAGCAACAACACCAGAACAAAATATCTAGCGGTGTTACCAGCACTGACACAGCCGGTACTTACTTATTCTGCTACTGCAAAAAAATCCAGAGATGTTTATACCGATTATAAATGGCAGTGCTACTGCTAGGTAAACAAAAAGTAGGCAGGCAACATATACACAAGAGTCTTGGCACTGTGCATTTACACTTGAACTGCATCCAGCTTTGAGTTGTATCCAGCTTCAGGATGCCTCTTGGTCTTTATCAGCTGATGAATCTTGGCACTCCACTCTCTTGATGGAGCCTGGAGATCACAACTATTCATATTTAACTGAACATTGGTTATAGAAATGTGGCAGCTCTGTTCTTGGAGTTGTGTGAGAACTGAGGAGATGATGTTCATCTCACTTGGTTCATCAAGAACTGAGTTGTTTGACAATAGCAGCTAGAAACTTAATCTGCAGGTCACAGGATCAGCTTAGATAGATGTCAGTCACTGAAGGGAGATCACTTGGAGACATATGTCATAGTCACAAGCCTAAACAGCAATGTAACTTTGTAAGATATAAGGATCATAGGTTTTGCTGCCAGGACAGAGTGAAGCTGCAAGCAGTTGGAACCTAGACTGTTGATGCTTTCAATTTCAGAATGGAACTAAGATCATAGTGAAGGGGCATACCTAGTAGGTATAGCGAAAATTGGACAAAAGAGGTGCTGCTCCATAGTCCAAAGTGACCCACCATGCCAAAATCTTCTTGCAGTTTGAATTCCTCTTGAGCTTAATGTTCCATAGAAGAGTTTATCTAGATCAGTGCATATATGAAACTTATGCAAGAAGCAATATTTACTAGTCACAAGATCATATACCACAAGGAAGAAAGTCCAATAAGTAGCAGGTTATTATGTTTTCAGCATTGGCATAAACCACAGTAGGCACGATCATGCAAGGAGGATAATTGCAGGCATATGTAGTATATATGATAATTACAAGAGCCACAATAATGGAACCGGGGATCACCTCCCTGTTTTTCTAAAAAAATAAAATTACAAGAGCCACATTTGGACAAAAAGGGCTTGTATATTTACAAACTTTACAAATGAACTTTAGCTGCGTGTATCTTGATTCC
Organism: Lolium rigidum; assembly: GCF_022539505.1. Classification (NCBI taxonomy): domain Eukaryota; kingdom Viridiplantae; phylum Streptophyta; class Magnoliopsida; order Poales; family Poaceae; genus Lolium; species Lolium rigidum. The sequence continues at coordinate 154,921,477 of NC_061514.1, forward strand.
TGAACCACATATTCAACAACTTATAGTACATGATGGAACAGTAGCAGGGGAGTTTCAGCATGATCTTCATCGCCGGACAGATCGATAAAGACGTCTGTACACGGACTTGGTCCTGTAAACAATGACCAGGCTCAAGCCAGCTCCCACAACACAAAACGCAGACATGATCAATGAGCTCACGAAGAAGCAAACAGCGCCTTCACACTTGAGTGGCCCTTCTTCTGCAAGCGAACCCATGCCAGGAATCATTTGTGCTTGTTTTTCAGCTTCATAGTCATAGAAGGTACTGGCAATGAGACCTGAGAAGATGAGTGACCCTGTGGGGTTTGCTACTGTGAGAAAGTTGTACATTGCCCCAAAGTGTTTTACGCCGAAAAGTTCAGAGACGGCAGCCGGCACAATGGCCCAGTGAGCTCCATATGCAAGCCCAACTAAGAAGGTTCCCATGTACATGGTTCCAGGCCAAGCCATTGCAAAAGGAAATGCCCAGCAGCCATCAGGATCTGAGCGAGTGCCAGTGCTATGTGCCTTGGGTATGTATGATCCCTAGGCAGAAGAGTAGTTTGTCAAAATATGAAGAAAGCCTCATCAAAACTTGACATGTCTGAAGAGTTGTCCAAAGTAAACTAAACCGTACATGAGAAATAGTTTGTAAGGCATGAAACTAGTTGAAGCATAAGAAAATTGCAACTGTCGAGAAAACTCTCCAAGTAAATGAACATAATATTACAATTCATGTAAGAACTAGTCAGAACTATGATAAAAGTAATTCTAACTTCTAGTGACAAAACTTCAGGTACCACAAATTAATACTAATATTTTTTCCTGCTTCAGTGGAAAATGCCAGATCAAAATGTGGATAACTTAGTATTGATACCTGACAATAATTTCAGAGAAGTAGCCACCTCCAACACGGCCAAGAAAGTTCCATATGCTCGTCAATGACACAAAGTTATGCACGTCTATATACCCAGCAGCTTGGCTCATCTGACCCAGATTGTCGATCACTGTCAGGCCTGACCCCGACCCAAGTAGAAGCGATAACCAAATAAGCCAAAAATCAGCCTTGACTAATGCCTGCATCAGGGTGAAGTTATCTCCCCGGTGTGGTCTTTGCCTGATTCTAACCCCACCTCTTGCTGCAGCTTGCACTAACTTGGCCTGCAACTTTGCAATTTTTTTCCTCCTTTCAGATGGGGACAATAAATCCATGTCTTTAGGCTTCTCTTCTTCCACCTCACTTAGAATTAACTCTGGTTGATCATCCCTTTCTTCTGAAGTACTTGCCTGTCCTTTAGGTGATTCACACAGCAGAGCCTCTTCAACTGAACATGGATATTCATTTTTTGAGAAAAATGTCAAGGTCACAGGGATCGCAATTGGCAAAATAAGCAAGATGAAAAGAATGACGGTGAGAGAGGTAGCCACATCGTCACTCAGTTCCAGGAAATCTTGGACTAGCATGACACCAACAAGATATGAGGCGAGGAGCAAGCAGATGGTGTAGATGAACATGAAGCTGTTATTGTCAGATGCTCGCACCTGTCGATGACCCCCCACAGGCCTAATAACAAACATCAGGCCAAGGGCAACAAGTGATGGCCCGACTGCAACCATGAAGACAAGAGTTGCACTGTCTGGTGTGTGCATTACTGCATATAGTTGAGTTATAATTGCGCTGCTAAGGCCAGCAAATCCTTTCAGGATGCCCACAGTTGGGCCTCTGCTCTTCGGGAAATTCTGGATGCATGTAACAAGTGAAGTTGTGTTGAAGTATGTCTCGCCGTTGGTTCCAAAAAAAATAAGGACACACATCTGAATAATAAAAAAGAGAGAGAGATTATATTAGTAAAAAATATAACCAAATAACTACTCATACGTTTGTTTCTCTTTATAGTCTAATTTTGGGGATTCTGAGCATTAACAGTGAGTAGAAGATTCCCCATTTCCTCCACATAACTTGCAATCCTGGATAATAGTCTATTAGTCAATTTTAGTTGGAGCACCCCATATAGTTCTATACCATTATAATTTGTACATGTTCTCAGTATAGTTTCTTAAACAAAATTGAACATATGTAGGGTGCAACAGATCAATTAATAAATACTTATGAGAAACAAACGAATGTAACTCCGCAGGGCAAGAAACAATGCAAGGATTACAAATCCCCAACTGCAC
>NC_061514.1:154923754-154995799 GCF_022539505.1 Lolium rigidum
CCACACATGTTCTTGCATACAAGTTGGATCAAAATCAATACTTAAGAATGGGGTATATAATATGCATCTATCAATACATATTACACATAATAATTTCCAATCTCATGTCACAATATCATAGAATAAAGATCCACCATATAGGAATTACATATATGATCATAAACATGTTGGTCAACTCATATGGTACTAAGGTCTATGAGGAACATGAGAAAAATAGATCAAGCTATTGCCACAAACCCATAGTACATAGGTGGACTACCCCCTCTTGATCATGGTGTTGATGAGGAAGACATTGGAGAAGGTGGAGATCCCTTCTGCGCTGGCTCCGCCGGAGTTTCACCCTCCAATCTTTCCTGTTGCAGCCTTTGTTTTTGTGTTTTAGTGTTTGTCTGGCGCTCTCCTCGAGGGAACCCTGGGGGTCATATATATATATATATAGGGGTTTTTATTTCAAAAGAAGTCAGTGGGCGCAAAATTGGAGCGAATCGGACGATCGAGGGCGAAAAGAGACAGGGTGGCGCCCTCCTGTTGGGCGCGCCACCTGTGCTCTTTTGGGCCTCCAGCCCTTCCAGGTGAAGTTCAGGTGGTCCAGCTGCTTCTTATGATAAAGTATTTACGTCCCCGAAATCATAGCTCAATTTGACTCCATATAGGTCTCTGAAAGTGAAAAATACGCAAAATAGGATTTTTCTGTCCTGCAGAGTTGTAATCCGAATTAAGGGTATCATTGGTAAATCCCTATAAATCAATATAAAACATGAAAATACCATCATATATGTTTCAAATATGTGGGAATATTTGTTAATAAAGTGCAAAGTTCATGTATGATTTTTACATGCATCAGTGAGTAGTTCTCTGTAGGCCTAAGGGGTGGATGGGATTTGGATGAAATTGATCATGTAATCATCCATATGTATTGATATTTGAGGTGTTTGTCTTGAGGATATTCGTGTATGACTCTTGGTACACCTTTTCTATGTTTAATGCTTGTTATTAGGGTCCGAGTGACATGATTTCAGTACTAAACCTATATTGCTTTACATATATATGAGGTTGCTATTTATCTGCAATGTGTATTACTTATTATTATGTTGAACATGCGAATCCCTAAGGTGACAAATAGGAAAAAACAAGAATAATATGTGATAGTTCAAGGATATTGTGTGTTCATCAAACTTAATGCTTTGTTCCGGGCTATTCGAAAGGATAGTCCTTAATTGCTTGTAGTTCCAAGTTGGCCCCAGTAAAATGGGCATGGAGGATAAAATAGTTTATGTAAATTCTCTCTTAGTATGCATAGCTACATTTGGATCACACCCCCCACATAACTGAACTAGAGATGGATGCTATGTTAGTTGGATTACATTATATGATCAATATCATTCATGCAACACCCCGCTACTATCTCATGTCTACGCTTTTAGTTATTGAAAGTTACACATCACTACTTCCAGTGAAAATCTGAAATATGCTTCTATTATTTACTGCTTGTAATTACTGCTTTGAATCAACTGTTATAAAATAACCGCTTGTTTTGTGAGTTTATTGATATACATGTGTGGTTGAGTGTGACGTCTCAATTACTAAAGTCTTATTGATATTCTTGTATCCCCCTTAAGTCAAACTATAAATTTGGTAATACTTCTCATCGAAGATTTCATCGATCCCCTATATTTATGGACATCAGGCGCCTACCACCACCCCACCGCCCGTCATGCCCCGCGGCTAGGGACGAGCCCGAGCGCCGCCACTGTAACCCCCGACGAAATGGCCTCACCTTGGCCTGATGAGTGAGACCCGCGTTCGCACCCCCTCTCCCCTCCCTCGCGAGGGAGAGGACGAAGAGTCCACATCGTCTGTGCCCCTTAGGGTTTCTCCCGCTCGCCACGCGGGGCCAACATGGGAGAGGGAGATTTTCTTTTTGCAACCCCAGATCCACAAATTTAGAGTGTATGAATAATGCATCTAATCCTTCGACAAAGTTAGTGCGATTTTCTTGTTGTGCAACCAAATTTCTTCAAGTCCAACTGCATGAATAATTTCATTTATTCCTATGACAATTGTACTATACTCCCGATCCTTTAACAAAGTTAAAGTGACTTTCGTGCTGTGCAACCAAATAACTTCTACTGCTTTTAGATTCTGGTGGACGAGAATCGCTAAAAAGGTAAGAGGGAACAAGATATGGTTTAACTAACAAGGGGCGTTTGGTTGCCTGGGCCAATGACTGCGGCAGCGAGATGGGAGCCCCTGCGCGTCGCGAATGGGCCATGAGCCACTTTTGGCGGGTCGTTTGGTAACCTGTGCGGCCTTTTGCACGCCGGAGAAGAAACTCAGGTCCCATCGTTTGGTTGCCCGTTTCCAGCCCATTCTTCCCAGGTCGTGCAGCCCACATCGTGTTTGGTTGCAGATAGCTCAGGAATGTGGTAACCCCTTCACTTTGAGTGGTGAGGTTACCCAGTACTGAATACCAACACACATGAGATTCAGTTCATCAGAAAAGATGCTGGTAATACACATCAACTAGTACTTAGTGGGCGATGCATCACGAACGAAGCAACTACTTCGTGATGCATCACAGGTTCGTCACGAGGGGTTAGTATATACCACCTCGAACAAGTTCATCATTACAAACCGGGGATCAGGTTGTAGCAAGTCCTAGCTAATGGAGGGATACAAGATCACCTCCCAAAATCAGCGGATCATGAGAAGGAAGCAGAAGCACTAAGCAGGAAACTGGTTGCGGAGCCAGGTCCTAAGCCACCTCTCCTCCTCTCCGGTGGCTGTAGCTTACGGTAGACGGCATACTCGGCTTCATTGTCTGCAATGAAGTCGATAGCCCTGACCAGCAAGTTAGGCTGGAACAGCTGCGCCTTACAGACGAACCGGGGAGTGAAGATCATCTTCATCTGAGCGTAGTTGCTGATCGGAGTGCTGACGTACTGACGATGCTTCGGGTACCGCTGCAATCGACAAGGAACACCTGTTAGTGCGGACGACATTGACATGTATATACTTTCAGATCTATGCAGGAGCTCAATGAGGATTCGTACCAGGATGTACTCGTCCGCCGCCCCTTCATCATCGCCGTAGAAGCAGCAACCAGCTTCGCTCCAGTCCAGAATGCGATCGGATTTCATCTTCATGATGACGCTCCACTTCGTTCTCCAGTTTCTGATGTGGCTGTACAGCTGAAGAGTGGTGACATGTACACCGGCGAATGCAAAAACATCCGCGGCTACCTTCTTCATCTGCTCCTCCTTGAATCCCATGTTGAAGCAGACGTCGCTACGGACGAGCTGAACCAACCGGTTCATCACAAACTCTGATAGCTCAGGTTTCCAAACCATGGCTGGTTTGCTTGATATCGAGAGATGGCTGAGCATTCACGCTTGGCGCGTGACAGATCGTGGGAGCCCAAAGGTATGATCGCCTACATGACAAACACTAGCAGATCAATGAACTACCATATGGACATCCTTAAGCACTAGCAGATCTATGAACTACCACATGGACATCCTTAAGCACTAGGAGATCTATGAACTACCAGTACCACATCAAAGAACAGCGAGGTAGGTAAGATCGGCCTTACAGTCAAATGAGCCACACGCAACACCGAGGTAGGGAAAGCAGGGGACCCTGGCGAAGATGCAGGCAGCACCACCGTCCCAGTGGAAGATGCAGGAAGCACCACCGTCCCCGTCGTAGAGTCAGATGGAACCTGGAAAACCTCCACAACCTCCACCGGCGACGAAGGAATGTCCTACAATGGATTCGTTCAGACCCCGGTTGTGTACCCATAAGATCTAGATCTAAGGCTAGGGTTTGCAGAAGCTTACCACAACCGAAGTCATCGACGCAGACGAAGAAGACGACCATCCTCCGCGGCCACTAGCCGCCGCCACAGCCACCATCGCCGCCGCAAGCCTCGCCGACCGTGCGGGTGAGGTAGAGTCGGCCATGTCGCTAGATCGGGGATGCTGGATGAGCTCCAAATAGGGGGGAATGGGGGATTTGGATTTGCCGGTGAGAGAGCCGCCCCTATATATGGTGGCGAAAATTCAAGCGCGGTGACCGAATTCATGGCGCCGAGATTTCGCCGTCCCACGCGAGCTCCCGCCATCTCCCGCGGTGGCTCTGCGAGGACGCCGCGTTCTCCACTTCTGCGGAAACGGGGATTGCTCGCTAGAAACGGCCGAATCGGGCGTTCCTGCAGGGCCTGGCCCGAGGGTGCTTTGAGAACCGGTTCCTGCAAGAACGCGACGTCGGCCAGGTAACCAAACGAACCGAAAAAAACTGAGCCGATACGAACCAAGAAGCATGCAGCCTACCAAACACTCCCCAAATGGTCCCGCTAGCCGTAACCCAAGCAACAACAAGGACGGTGTTCACGAATTTCAGATTCTTGTTTTTGTTGGATAATTAGGCACAATTTCCATGATTAATTCCAGAATATAAAACATGATGACAACAACTACTAACATGTGAAACTCGAACATACTAGATGCACTAATCAACATGAGTAGCAACGAAGCACAAACAATGAAAGCATCCATCGCTAAACGAGATCGAGATATGTCGCACGTACCGATCTGGTGGAGGTGGCGGTGGAGGTGTAGCGGATGATGTCGCAGCGAGAACGTTGTTGATGACAACGTTATTGACGACGGGGACGACGGGTCGAAGTAGACGGCGTTGAAGACGACGGTAGGCAGCACCACCCGACTTGGACGGAAGGCGACCCGTGATGAAGAACTGGAGCAGTCGCGCAGAGCGCTTCCCAAAAACCTAATTCGCCCTCTCCCGTACAGGATCGCAATGACGAGCGGTTCCGGAGACCTGCTCTCCCGTTCACCGATGCACGTCGGCGCGCGGGATGGAGTAGACTACGATGGCGGCGCAAGCAGAGAGAGGTGGAAACCCTAACTCGTGTATTAGATGTGATTATGCGGTAGCCGGGCAGGATATTATATAGGCTCGGGAAACCCTAGGCAACATGGGCCACGCCCACGTCGCACGAACGTTTCGAGTCGGTTACAGATAGCCCACGATCCGGGAGCGACCCGAACCGACTAACTGCGACGCGTCCGTCTAGGACTCTGTTCGTTTTCCTGAGCTGCAAAAAGTAAGGAAAGTCTCGGCTCGAGGCTCAATCCACTCACCACGAGCGCGGCGCGCGCGTCGTGTCGAGTCGAGTCGAGACGAGCGAGCGAGGAGGAGGAGGAGCGCGCGCGTGTAGCACTCCTATTCTCACTCACTTACTAGTGGTGGAACAACCCACCTTATAAGGTGGTCTAACTTCCTCTCAACTTTCCATGTGGGACTAAACTTCCCACCTCTTGCCACTCCCTAGTGAGCTGCCACCAACTTGGGCTCAAACTCACAAGGCTGCCACTATGTGGGCTTTGAGATTTATAGGAAAAACTGAAATCTAATTTGGGCCACTAAAAGTGGGCCCAATATTTCAACAATCCCCCACCAGATCTCAAATCCCCATTTAGAGATTTACCAATACTCGCTGCTTGTTTATATACCAGTTGTTTCAGCGGAGACTGTTAAGTTGAACTTCCGCCTAGAACCTTAAGCTACATCCATTCACACTTGAACAATGGACTAAGCCTTGAATTGCAAGTTTTGCGTGAACAGGATTTCACTCAAAGTCATAACCAGTACATGGCTGCCAGTAGCCTACCCCGCGGGTGAAGCATATGCGTCATACTTCGTGGTCTCTTCATGAGTTTACTAGAGATCACCCAAATCTCATAGATTGCGACGTTTAACAATCGGACTCATATAGGTATGTTATTTAAAGAATGCTCTGTAGGACAGCATCTTTGCTAAAATAGCCAACATAAACACATTAAGGCTTTTGCCAACCTGCCTTATAGCAATTGAGAGTTGTGCATCTTCACATAGAGATGGTTACATAATACTCTCCTCAATTAAACCACTAGTTTGTTCTTCCCAGGTCCTAATTCACGGGATCTCCGATCACAAAGGTTGGGTTACCACTATGGTGTAACATCAACGGGTCTCAAACCCATCTCCCTCGATGCACTTTCTATCACATTACGTGATAGTCCCTTTGTAAAGGGATCTGCTAGGTTTTTGTCTGTTTGAATATATGTAACAGGTTATTACTCCGGAGTTTCGCAATTTCCTGACAGACTTCAAACGTCTCTTGATGTGTCTTGATGACTTCGCGTTATCCTTAGAATTGTTCACTTTGACAATTACAGTTTGATTGTCACAGTTCAAAAGGATTGTTGGAACAGGTTTTTCAACCACAGGCAAGTCCATCAAGAGCTCACGCAACCATTCTGATTCAACAGTGGTTGTGTCTAAAGCAGTAAGTTCTGCTTCCATAGTTGACCTCGTCAATATGGTTTGCTTGCAAGATCTCCATGATACTGCGCCACCTCCAAAGGTAAATACATACCCACTTGTGGCGTACAGATCAGCTACATCTGAGATCCAATTCGAATCACTATATCCTTCAAGCACAGCTGGGTACCCTGAATAGAATCCCATAACTCATTGTACCACATAGGTAGCGCATGACCCTATCAAGTTGATGACCCACAAGTATAGGGGATCGCAACAGTCTTCGAGGGAAGTATTACCCAATTTATTGATTCGACACAAGGGGAGACAAAGAATATTTATAAGCCTTAACAACTGAGTTGTCAATTCAGCTCGCACTCGGAAAAGCACTAGCAACAGGGGTGATGTGAAAGTAGCAGATGATATGAGAGCAATAGTAACAAGTAACACAACAAAGCAGTAGTAGTAATATGAGAGCAATGGCACCGGAAAACAAGTTGACATGTAGAACAAGTATATGATGATGAAAGATGGACCGGGGTTCCCAGCTATCTACACTAGTGGTAACTCTCCAATAACAAGTGTTGGGTGAACAAATTACAAGTCGGGCAATTGATAGGATTGAAATAGCATTAAGACAGAATATCAAGATCATTAATCATGTAGGCATGTTTTCCAATAATAGTCGTACGTGCTCGCAATGAGAAACTTGCACAACATCTTTTGTCCTACCAGCCGGTGGCAGCCGGGCCTCTAGGGAAACTACTCGGATATTAAGGTACTCCTTTTAATAGAGTACCGGAGCAAAGTATTAACACTCGGTGAAAACATGTGTCCCTCACATCACCGCCATCCCTCCGGTTGTCCCGATTTCTGTCACTTCGGGGCCTTTGGTTCCGGACAGTGACATGTGCATACAACTTGTAGATACAATCTAAGCAATAAGTATAAAGCTCAAATCTAAGATCATGGCACTCGGGCCCTAGTGACAAGCATTAAGCATAACAAGATTGCAGCAACAATAACTTCACAAACTTTATAGATAGACAATCATAACGTAACAATCCATCGGATCCCGACAAACACAACACCGATTACATCGGATGAATCTCAATCATGTAAGGCAGCTCATGAGATCATTGTATTGAAGTACATGGGGGAGAGAATACCAACTAGCTACAGCTAGAACCCGTAGTCCATGGGGGAACTACTCACGGAGCATGATGGAGGCGATGGCGTTGATGGAGATGGCTTCCGGGGCACTTCCCCGTCCCGGCAGGTGCCGGGACGAGACTTCGTCCCCCGAATTGGAGTTTCGCGATGGTGGCGGCGCCCACGGAGTCTTTCTCGGAGTTTCGTCGAATTCCGAGAATATTGCCCGAACAGCCTTTCCGGAACCAAAAACAGCGAGAAAACGAGAACTGGCACCGTGGCATCTTGTTAATAGGTTAGTTCCGGAAAATGCATGAAATCATCATAAAGTGCAAGCAAAACATGTAAGTATTGTCATAAAACAAGCATGGAACGACGAGAAATTATGGATACGTCGGGGACGTATCAGCATCCCCAAGCTTAGTTCTCGCTCGTCCCGAGCAGGTAAACGATAAAAAGAATAATTTCTGTAGTGACATGCTACTTACATAACCTTGATCATACTATTACAAAGCATATGAAATGAATGAAGTGACTCAAGGCAATGATCTATAGTTGCTAACAAATAGATAACATATAGCAAAACTTTTCATGAAGAGTACTTTCAAGACAAGTATCAAAAGTCTTGCACAAGAGTTAACTCATAAAGCAATAAGTTCAAAGTAAAGGCATTGAAGCAACACAAAGGAAGATATAAGTTTCAGCGGTTGCTTTCAACTTGTAACATGCATATCTCATGGATAATTGTCAACACAAAGTAATATGATGAATGCAAATATGCAAGTATGTAAGAATCAATGCACAGCTTGACACAAGTGTTTGCTTCTAAGGTGGAAGGAAGTAGGTAAACTGACTCAACATAAAAGTAGAAGAAAGGCCCTTCAAAGAGGAAAGCATCGATTGCTATATTTGTGCTAGAGCTTTGGTTTTGAAAACATAAAGAGAGCATAAAAGTAAAGTTTTGAGAGGTGTTTGTTGTTGTCAACGAATGGTAATGGGCACTCTAACCCCCTTGCCAAACAAACCTTCAAGAGCGGCTCCCATGAATTATTTTTATTTTTGGGTGGCACTCCTTCCAACCTTTCTTTCACAAACCATGGCTAACCGAATCCTCGGGTGCCTGCCAACAATCTCATACCATGAAGGAGTGCCTTTTTATTTTAGTTTTATTATGATGATGACACTCCTCCCAACCTTTGCTTACACAAGCCATGGCTAACCGAATCCTCGGGTGCCGTCCAACAATCACATACCATGGAGGAGTGTCTATTTTTGTTAATTAATTTGGGACCGGGAATCCCATTGCCGGCTCTTTTTGCAAAATTATTGGATAAGCGGATGAAGCCACTAGTCCATTGGTGAAAGTTGCCCAACAAGATTGAAAGATAAACACCACATACTTCCTCATGAGCTATAAAACATTGACACAAATCAGAGGTAATAAATTTTGAATTGTTTAAAGGTAGCACTCAAGCAATTTACTTTGGAATGGCAAGAAATACCACATAGTAGGTGGGTATGGTGGACACAAATGGCATAGTGGTTGGCTCAAGGATTTTGGATGCACGAGTGATACGTCTCCGACGTATCGATAATTTCTTATGTTCTATGCCATATTATTGATGATACCTACATGTTTTATGCACACTTTATGTCATATTCGTGCATTTTCTGGAACTAACCTATTAACAAGATGCCGAAGTGCCGCTTGCTCGTTTTCTCGCTGTTTTTGGTTTCGTAAATCCTAGTAAGGAAATATTCCCGAATTGGACGAAATCAAAGCCCAGGGGCCTATTTTTCCACGAAGCTTCCGAAGTCCGAAGACGAGACGAAGAGGGGCCACGGGGTGGCCAAACCCTAGGGCGGCGCGGCCCCACCCCTCGGCCGCGCCGGCCTATGGTGTGGGCCCCCGTGCCGCCTCTTGACTTGCCCTTCCGCCTACTTAAAGCCTCCGTGACGAAACCCCCGCATCGAGAGCCACGATACGGAAAACCTTATCGAGACGCCGCCGCCGCCGATCCCATCTCGGGGATCCGAGAGATCGCCTCCCGGCACCCCGCCGGAGAGGGGATTCATCTCCCGGAGGACTCTACACCGCCATGGTCGCCTCCGGAGTGATGAGTGAGTAGTTCACCCCCGGACTATGGGTCCATAGCAAGTAGCTAGATGGTTGTCTTCTCCTCATTGTGCTTCATTGTTGGATCTTGTGAGCTGCCTAACATGATCAAGATCATCTATCCGTAATTCTATATGTTGTGTTTGTCGGGATCCGATGGATAGAGAATACCATGTCATGTTAATTATCAAGTTATTACATATGTGTTGTTTATGATCTTGCATGCTCTCCGTTTCTAGTAGAGGCTCTGGCCAAGTTTTTACTTTTAACTCCAAGAGGGAGTATTTATGCTCGATAGTGGGTTCATGCCTCGCATTGACACCTGGGACAGATGACGTGAAAGTTCTAAGGTTGTGTTGTGCTGTTGCCACTAGGGATAAAACATTGGCGCTATGTCCGAGGATGTAGTTGTTGATTACATTACGCACCATACTTAATGCAATTGTCTCGTTGTTAGCAACTTAATACCGGAGGGGGTTCGGATGATAACCTCGAAGGTGGACTTTTTAGGCATAGATGCGGTTGGATGGCGGTCTATGTACTTTGTCGTAATGCCCAATTAAATCTCACTATACTTATCATGTCATGTATGTGCATTGTTATGCCCTCTCTATTTGTCAATTGCCCGACCGTAATTTGTTCACCCAACATGCTTTTATCTTATGGGAGAGACACCTCTAGTGAACTGTGGACCCCGGTCCATTCTTTAATACTCGAAATACAAATCTGTCGCAATACTTGTTTTACTCGTTTTCTCTCGCAAACAATCATCTTCCACACAATACGGTTAATCCTTTGTTACAGCAAGCTCGGTGAGATTGACAACCTCACTGTTTCGTTGGGGCAAAGTACTTTGGTTGTGTTGTGCAGGTTCCACGTTGGCGCCGGAATCTCCGGTGTTGCGCCGCACTACATCCCGCCGCCATCAACCTTCAACGTGCTTCTTGGCTCCTCCCGGTTCGATAAACCTTGGTTTCTTTCTCGAGGGAAAACTTGCTGCTCGTGCGCATCATACCTTCCTCTTGGGGTTGCCCAACGAACGTGTGAAATACACGCCATCAAGCATATTTTCCGGCGCCGTTGCCGGGAGATCAAGACACGCCGCAAGGGGAGTCTCCACTTCTCAATCTCTTTACTTTGTTTTTGTCTTGCTTTATTTTATTTACTACTTTGTTTGCTGCATTATATCAAAACACAAAAAAATTAGTTGCTAGCTTTACTTTATTTACTGTCTTGTTTGCTATATCGAAAACACAAAAAAAATTAGTTTACTTGCATTTACTTTATCTAGTTTGCTTTATTTACTATTGCTAAAATGGCCAACCCTGAAAATACTAAGTTGTGTGACTTCACTAGCACAAATAATAATGATTTCTTATGCACACCTATTGCTCCACCTGCTACTACAGCAGAATTCTTTGAAATTAAACCTGCTTTACTTAATCTTGTCATGAGAGAGCAATTTTCTCGGTGTTAGTTCCGATGATGCTGCTGCCCATCTCAATAATTTTGTTGAACTATGTGAAATGCAAAAGTATAAAGATGTAGATGGTGACATTATAAAATTAAAATTGTTTCCTTTCTCATTAAGAGGAAGAGCTAAAGATTGGTTGCTATCTCTCGCCTAAGAATAGTATTGATTCATGGACTAAATGCAAGGATGCTTTTATTGGTAGATATTATCCCCCTGCTAAAATTATATCTTTGAGGAGTAGCATAATGAATTTTAAACAATTGGATAATGAACATGTTGCTCAAGCTTGGGAAAGAATGAAATCTCTCGGTTAAAAATTGCCCAACCCATGGATCGACTACTTGGATGATCATCCAAACCTTCTATGCAGGACTAAATTTTTCTTCGCGGAATTTATTGGATTCAGCTGCTGGAGGTACCTTTATGTCCATCACTCTTGGTGAAGCAACAAAGCTTCTTGATAATATGATGGTTAATTACTCTGAATGGCACACGGAAAGAGCTCCACAAGGTAAGAAGGTAAATTCCGTTGAAGAATCCTCTTCCTTGAATGATAAGGTTGATGCTATTATGTCTATGCTTGCGAATGATAGGACTAATGTTGATCCTAATAATGTTCCATTAGCTTCATTGGTTGCACAAGAAGAACATGTTGATGTAAACTTCATTAAAAATAATAATTTCAACAACAATGCTTATCGTAACAATTCTAGTAATAACTATAGGCCATATCCTTATAATAATGGTAACGGTTATGCTAATTCTTATGGGAATTCTTACAACAATAATAGGAATACACCCCTGGACTTGAGGCCATACTTAAAGAATTTATTAGTACACAAACTGCCTTTAACAAATCTGTTGAGGAAAAGCTCAATAAAATTGATATTCTTGTTTCTAGAGTTGATAGTCTTGCCTCCGATGTTGATCTTTTGAAATCGAAAGTTATGCCTAATAGGGATATTGAAAATAAAATTGTTACTACAGCAAATGCCATCCAAGTTAGAATTAATGAGAATATAAGATTAATGGCTGAACTCGCGTGCTAGGTGGGATAGAGAAGAAAATGAAAAACTAGCTAAAAAGGAAAATGTAGCTAAAGTTTGGACTATTACCACCACTAGCAATGCTAATGATTCATATGTTGCTGCACCTCCTACTATCAATGGTAAAATAATTGGTGTTGGCAATGCTTCTACTCCTAGTGCAAAGCGCGCAAAATTACCTGAAACCGCTAAAACCGCTGAAACCGCTTGTGATAAACCGCTGAAATTTTTTCCAACCTTGGGGATGATAATCCCATTGCTTTAGATTGTAATGATTTAGATTTTGATGATTGCCACATCTCTGAAGTTATAAAGTTCTTACAAAAACTTGCTAAGAGTCCCAATGCTAGCGCTATAAATTTGGCTTTCACAAAACATATTACAAATGCTCTCATAAAAGCTAGAGAAGAGAAACTAAAACTTGAAACTTTTATTCCTAGAAAGCTAGAGGATGGTTGGGAGCCCATCATTAAAATAAGAATCAAAGATTTTGATTGTAATGCTTTATGTGATCTTGGTGCAAGTATTTCTCGTTATGCCTAAAAAAGTCTATGATATGCTTGACTTGCCACCATTGAAGAATTGTTATTTGGATGTTAATCTTGCCGATAATGCTAAAAAGAAACCTTTGGGGAAAGTTGATAATGTTCATATTATGGTTAACAATAACCTTGTCCCCGTTGATTTTGTTGTCTTGGATATTGAATGCAATGCATCTTGCCCCATTATATTGGGAAGACCTTTTCTTCGAACCGTTGGTGCTACTATTGATATGAAGGAAGGTAATATTAAATATCAATTTCCTCTCAAGAAAGGTATGGAACACTTCCCTAGAAATAGAATGAAGTTACCTTATGATTCTATCATTAGAACAAGTTATGATGTTGATGCTTCATCTTTTGATGTTACTTGAGTTACACTTTCTGCGCCTAGCTGAAAGGCGTTAAAGAAATTAAAAGCGCTTATGGGAGACAACCCATGTTTTTACCTACAGTACTTTGTTTTTATTTTGTGTCTTGGAAGTTGTTTACTACTGTAGCAACCTCTCCTTATCTTAGTTTTATGTTTTGTTGTGCCAAGTAAAGTCTTTGATAGAAAAGTAAGTACTAGATTTGGATTACTGCGCAGTTTCAGAATTCTTTGCTGTCATGAATCTGGGACTATCTCCCTGTAGGTAGCTCAGAAAATTATGCCAATTTACGAGCACGATCCTCAGATATGTACGCAACTTTCATTCAATTTGAGCATTTTCGTTTGAGCAAGTCTGGTGGCCTAATAAAATCCATCTTTACGGACTGTTCTGTTTTGACAGATTCTGTCTTTTATTTCGCATTGCCTCTTTTGCTATGTTGGATGAATTTCTTTGATCCATTAATGTCCAGTAGCTTTATGCAATGTCCAGAAGTGTTAAGAATGATTGTGTCACCTCTGAACATTTGAATTTTTATTATGCACTAACCCTCTAATGAGTTGTTTCGAGTTTGGTGTGGAGGAAGTTTTCAAGGATCAAGAGAGGAGTATGATGCAATATGATTAAGGAGAGTGAAAGCTCTAAGCTTGGGGATGCCCCGTGGTTCACCCCTGCATATATTAAGAAGACTCAAGCGTCTAAGCTTGGGGATGCCCAAGGCATCCCCTTCTTCATCAACAACATTATCGTGTTCCTCCCCTGAAACTATATTTTTATTCGGCCACATCTTATGCACTTTGCTTGGAGCATCGGTTTGTTTTTGTTTTTTGTTTTGTTTGAATAAAACGGATCCTAGCATTCACTTTATGGGAGAGAGACACGCTCCGCTGTTGCATATGGACAAATATGTCCTTAGGCTCTACTCATAGTATTCATGGCGAAGTTTCTCCTTCGTTAAATTGTTATATGGTTGGAATTGGAAAATGCTACATGTAGTAACTCTAAAATGTCTTGGATAATTTGATACTTGGCAATTGTTGTGCTCATGTTTAAGCTCTTGCATCATATACTTTGCACCCATTAATGAGGAAATACTTAGAGCTTGCTAATTTGGTTTGCATATTTGGTTTCTCTAGAGTCTAGATAACATCTAGTATTGAGTTTTGAACAACAAGGAAGACGGTATGGAGTCTTATAATGTTTACCATATGTCTTTTATGTGAGTTTTGCTGTACCGTTCATCCTTGTGTTTGTTTCAAATAGCCTTGCTAGCCTAAACCTTGTATCGAGAGGGAATACTTCTCATGCATCCAAAATACTTGAGCCAACCACTATGCCATTTGTGTCCACCATACCTACCTACTACATGGTATTTATCCGCCATTCCAAAGTAAATTGCTTGAGTGCTACCTTTAAAATTCCATCATTCACCTTTGCAATATATAGCTCATGGGACAAATAGCTTAAAAACTATTGTAGTATTGAATATGTACTTATGCACTTTATCTCTTATTAAGTTGCTTGTTGAGCGGTAACCATGTTTCGGGGACGCCATCAACTATTCTTTGTTGGATATCATGTGAGTTGCTATGCATGTCCGTCTTGTCTGAAGCAAGAGAGATCTACCACCTTCATGGTTGGAGCATGCATATTGTTAGAGAAGAACATTGGGCCGCTAACTAAAGCCATGATTCATGGTGGAAGTTTCAGTTTGGACACATATCCTCAATCTCATATGAGAATAATAATTGTTGCCACATGCTTACGCATAAAAGAGGAGTCCATTATCTGTTGTCCATGTTGTCCCGGTATGGATGTCTAAGTTGAGAATAATCAAAAGCGAGAAGTCCAAAATGCGAGCTTTCTCCTTAGACCTTTGTACAGGCGGCATGGAGGTACCCCATTGTGACACTTGGTCAAAACATGTGCATTGCAAAGATCCGGTAGTCCAAGTTAATTAGGACAAGGTGCGGGCACTATTAGTATACTATGCATGAGACTTGCAACTTGTAAGATATAATGTACATAACTCATATGCTTTATTACTACCGTTGACAAAATTGTTTCATGTTTCCAAAATAAAAGCTCTAGCACAAATATAGCAATCGATGCTTTCCTCTTTGAAGGACCATTCTCTTTACTTTTATGTTGAGTCAGTTCACCTATCTCTCTCCACCTCAAGAAGCAAACACTTGTGTGAACCGTGCATTGATTCTTATATACTTGCATATTGTACTTGTTATATTACTCTATGTTGACTATTATCCATGAGATATACATGTTACAAGTTGAAAGCAACCGCTGAAACTTAATCTTCCTTTGTGTTGCTTCAATACCTTTACTTTGATTTATTGCTTTATGAGTTAACTCTTATGCAAGACTTATTAATACTTGTCTTGAAGTACTATTCATGAAAAGTCTTTGCTTTATGATTCACTTGTTTACTCATGTCATCACCATTGTTTTGATCGCTGCATCCACTACATATGTTTACAAATAGTATGATCAAGGTTATGATGGCATATCACTTCAGAAATTATCTTTGTTATCGTTTTACCTGCTCGGGACGAGCAGTACTAAGCTTGGGGATGTTTGATACGTCTCCGACGTATCGATAATTTCTTATGTTCTATGCCATATTATTGATGATACCTACATGTTTTATGCACACTTTATGTCATATTCGTGCATTTTCTCGGAACTAACCTATTAACAAGATGTCGAAGTGCCAGCTTGTCTGTTTTCTGCTGTTTTTGGTTTCGTAAATCCTAGTAACGAAATATTCTCGGAATTGGACGAAATCAAAGCCCAGGGGCCTATTTTTCCACGAAGCTTCCGAAGTCCGAAGACGAGACGAAGAGGGGCCACGGGGTGGCCAAACCCTAGGGCGGCGCGGCCCCACCCCTGGCCGCGCCGGCCTATGGTGTGGCCCCCCCGTGCCGCCTCTTGACTTGCCCTTTCGCCTACTTAAAGCCTCCGTGACGAAACCCCCAGTACCGAGAGCCACGATACGGAAAACCCATCGAGACGCCGCCGCCGCCGATCCCATCTCGGGGATCCAGAGATCGCCTCCGGCACCCCGCCGAGAGGGGATTCATCTCCCGGAGGACTCTACACCGCCATGGTCGCCTCCGGAGTGATGAGTGAGTAGTTCACCCCTGGACTATGGGTCCATAGCAGTAGCTAGATGGTTGTCTTCTCCTCATTTTGCTTCATTGTTGGATCTTGTGAGCTGCCTAACATGATCAAGATCATCTATCTGTAATTCTATATGTTGTGTTTGTAGGGATCCGATGGATAGAGAATACCATGTCATGTTAATTATCAAGTTATTACATATGTGTTGTTTATGATCTTGCATGCTCTCTCGTTTCTAGTAGAGGCTCGGCCAAGTTTTTACTTTTAACTCCAAGAGGGAGTATTTATGCTCGATAGTGGGTTCATGCCTGCATTGACACCTGGGACGATGGATGTGAAAGTTCTAAGGTTGTGTTGTGCTGTTGCCACTAGGGATAAAACATTGGCGCTATGTCCGAGGATGTAGTTGTTGATTACATTACGCACCATACTTAATGCAATTGTCTCGTTGTTAGCAACTTAATACCGGAGGGGTTCGGATGATAACCTCGAAGGTGGACTTTTTAGGCATAGATGCGATTGGATGGCGGTCTATGTACTTTGTCGTAATGACCAATTAAATCTCACTATACTTATCATGTCATGTATGTGCATTGTTATGCCCTCTCTATTTGTCAATTGCCCGATCGTAATTTGTTCACCCAACATGCTTTTATCTTATGGGAGAGACACCTCTAGTGAACCGTGGACCCCGGTCCATTCTTTAATACTGAAATACAAATCTGCCGCAATACTTGTTTTACTCGTTTTCTCTGCAAACAATCATCTTCCACACAATACGGTTAATCCTTTGTTACAGCAAGCCGGTGAGATTGACAACCTCACTGTTTCGTTGGGGCAAAGTACTTTGGTTGTGTTGTGCAGGTTCCACGTTGGCGCCGGAATCTCCGGTGTTGCGCCGCACTACATCCCGCCGCCATCAACCTTCAACGTGCTTCTTGGCTCCTCCTGGTTCGATAAACCTTGGTTTCTTTCTGAGGGAAAACTTGCTGCTGTGCGCATCATACCTTCCTCTTGGGGTTGCCCAACGAACGTGTGAAATACACGCCATCAACGAGAAGCATTTCCTCTCAGTACAAGGCTTAGGCTAGCAAGGTTATTTGAAGCAAACACAAGTATGAACCGGTACAGCAAAACTTACATAAGAACATATTGCAAGCATTATAATACTCTACACTGTCTTCCTTGTTGCTCAAACACTTTTACCGGAAAATATCTAGACCTTAAGAGAGATCAATTGTGCAAACCAATTTCAACAAGCTCTACGAGTAGTTCTCCATTAATAGGCTTAGACTACATGAAAAAAACTTAATCATGATCTACTTGAGAGCTCAAAACAATTGCCAAGTGTCAAATTATCCAAGACATATGAGGCATTTTCCTTTTCCAACCAAATAAGTATTGTAGCTTCCAACTTTTATCATTGAACATTAAAAGTAAAACGAAGAACAAGTGTTCATATGAAAAAGCGGAGCGTGTATCTCTCCCACACAAGGATTGCTAGGATCCGAATTTATTCAAACAAAACAAAAATAAAAACACACAGACGCTCCAAGTAAAGCACATATGATGTGACCGAATAAAAATATAGTTTCAGGGGAGTAAACCTGATAAGTTGATGAAGAAGAGGATGCCTTGGGCATCCCCAAGCTTAGACGCTTGAGTCTTCTTGAAATATGCAGGGATGAACCACGGGGGCATCCCCAAGCTTAGACTTTTCACTCTTCTCGATCATATATCATCCTCCTCTCTTGACCCTTGAAAACTTCCTTCACACCAAACTTCTCATAAACTTCATTAGAGGGGTTAGTACTCAAAAAATTTGAATCCACCTTGGTCCTGTAGTGGCACATTGCAAGAACTCAATAAAACATTAGCTACAGCCCTCTACGTCTAGAAAATCTCGCTTAAAGTCCACAAGAGACAATGCAAAAAACAGAGACATAATCTGCCAAAACAGAACAGCCAGTAAAGACGAATTTTAATAAAATACTTCCGTTGCTCAAATCAGAAAACTTAAAACTAATGAAAGTTGCGTACATATCTGAGGATCACTCACGTAAATTGGCATAATTTTCTGAGTTACCTACAGAGAATTAGACCCAGATTCGTGACAGCAAAGAAATCTGTTTCTGCGCAGTAATCCAAATCTAGTATCAACCTTCGATTAGAGGCTTCACTTGGCACAACAAAACACAAAACTAAGATAAGGAGAGGTTGCTACAGTAGTAAACAACTTCCAAGACACAAATATAAAACAAAGTACTGTAGCAAAATAACACATGGGTTATCTCCCAAGAAGTTCTTTCTTTACAGCCATTAAGATGGGCTCAGCAGTTTCGATGATGCACTCGCAAGAAATGGTATTTGAAGCAAAAGAGAGCATCAAGAGGCAAATCCAAAACAAGTTTAATCCTAACATGCTTCCTATGCATAGGAATCTTGTACACAAATAAATTCATGAAGAACAAAGTGACAAGCATAAGAAGATAAAACAAGAATAACTTCAAAAATTTCAGCATATAGAGAGGTGTATTAGTACCATGAAAATTTCTACAACCATATTTTCCTCTCTCATAATAATTTTCAGTAGCTTCATGAACAAACTCAACAATATAGCTATCACATGCAGCATACTTTTCATGATTTCCAAACACATAATTTTTATCAAGTTCAAGAATAGTGGAATTAAAACTTTCAAACTTACTTTTATTAATAATATAACAAGGTAGTTGATCAATCTCAAGAGATATGGGACTCCTAAATAAAGTCAATACTTCTCCAATCCCATTTTCATTAGTAGCACAATTAATATTGTCAAGTAACATAGGACCATCATCTAGAGCTTTATCATAAACATTTGTCAAGCAAAATTCTTTAGTACCATGCATTTCGACATCAGACACAAACAAAGCATTATCATAAGATTTATCAAAGTAGCATGGATTATCATAAATAACAGTAGCATAATTATTCTCACAAGTATTACTCATAGGTACTATTTCAAGAGAATCCACAGGAACATAACATTCAACCTCTTCCGGTAAGCATGGAGGACAATCAAATAGTGTAAGAGATAAAGTGTTACTCTCATTAGAAGGTTGACATGGGTAGCTAATCCATTCTTCCTCCTTTTGTTCGTCGCTCTCCTCTTCTTTTTCATCCAATGAGCTTTCAGGTTCATCAATTTCCTCCTCTTTTTCATCCAATGAGCTTTCAGGTTCATCAATTTCTTCCACCGGTTCCTGCAAATTGTGAGTGCATTCTTGTGCATTAATGTGTCTCTCTTTATAATCAAGGATATAAGGATTCCTACTGTAGCATTCTATGCAAGAATTAAGGATAGTAGAGACATAATCTTTAAGGTCCTTACAAACAACACAAGTTTCATAATTCTCAATCATGAAGGATTCTATCTCGGAGGCTCCCATAAATAAGACAAATTGTTCTACCTCTTCGAACCCATAATGAATATAGCAATTCCGATTATAGTTCTTAATTAAAAATTCCTCACTAGAGCCACATTGAAATTTAAGATGTTTAGTATCCTGTTGAGAGCAACAGTTTATATCATGGCATTTAAGCAAGATTTTAGCAATTATATTCAATTGTTCTATCATAGCACTCATTATTTTACCAGTTCTTGATTCTCTATAACAATTATAACATTCTATAAGCTCCAAGTAGGTTGTTGGTTCTCCCATAACAGCAGTTTTTAATTTTTTGGTTTTTCAAATTTTTATGGATTTTTGGGTATATGAGACAAATAAAACAAGACAAAAATAAACTAAGCAAAAGTAAACTAAGCAAACTAATACTAGACAGAAATAAACTAAGCACAAATAAACTAGACAAAAGTAAACTAGCAAAACAAAATAAAATAAAAGTAGAGAGAGAGGTAGAGTGTACTCCCCAGAGTGAACTTATGAGTAGAGCTATGCCTCCCCGGCAACGGCGCCAGAAAATAGTCTTGATGACCCACAAGTATAGGGGATCGCAACAGTCTTCGAGGGAAGTATTACCCAATTTATTGATTCGACACAAGGGGAGACAAAGAATATTTATAAGCCTTAACAACTGAGTTGTCAATTCAGCTGCACCTGGAAAAGCACTAGCAACAGGGGTGATGTGAAAGTAGCAGTGATATGAGAGCAATAGTAACAGTAACACAACAGCAGTAGTAGTAATATGAGAGCAATAGCACCAAAAAACAGTTGACATGTAGAACAAGTATATGATGATGAAAGATGGACCGGGGTTCCCAGCTATCTACACTAGTGGTAACTCTCCAATAACAAGTGTTGGGTGAACAAATTACAGTCGGGCAATTGATAGGATTGAAATAGCATTAAGACAGAATATCAAGATCATTAATCATGTAGGCATGTTTTCCAATAATAGTCGTACGTGCTCGCAATGAGAAACTTGCACAACATCTTTTTTCCTACCAGCCGGTGGCAGCCGGGCCTCTAGGGAAACTACTGGATATTAAGGTACTCCTTTTAATAGAGTACCGGAGCAAAGCATTAACACTCAGTGAAAACATGTGTCCCTCACATCACCGCCATCCCCTCCGGTTGTCCCGATTTCTGTCACTTCGGGGCCTTTGGTTCCGGACAGTGACATGTGCATACAACTTGTAGATACAATCTAAGCAATAAGTATAAAGCTCAAATCTAAGATCATGGCACTCGGGCCCTAGTGACAAGCATTAAGCATAACAAGATTGCAGCAACAATAACTTCACAAACTTTATAGATAGACAATCATAACGTAACAATCCATCGGATCCCGACAAACACAACACCGATTACATCAGATGAATCTCAATCATGTAAGGCAGCTCATGAGATCATTGTATTGAAGTACATGGGGGAGAGAATACCAACTAGCTACAGCTAGAACCCGTAGTCCATGGGGGAACTACTCACGGAGCATGATGGAGGCGATGGCGTTGATGGAGATGGCTTCCGGGGGCACTTCCCCGTCCCGGCAGGGTGCCGGGACAGAGACTTCTGTCCCCCGAATTGGAGTTTCGCGATGGTGGCGGCGCCCCTGGAGTCTTTCTGGAGTTTCGTCGAATTCCGAGAATATTGCCCGAACAGCCTTTCTGGAACCAAAAACAGCAGAAAACAGGAACTGGCACTGTGGCATCTTGTTAATAGGTTAGTTCCGGAAAATGCATGAAATCATCATAAAGTGCAAGTAAAACATGTAAGTATTGTCATAAAACAAGCATGGAACGACAGAAATTATGGATACGTCGGGGACGTATCACAAGTGCATGCCAATGATCAGTTCCCGGGTTTGACATGAACCTACTCAACTTGCTAACAGCAAAAGAGATGTCTGGTCTAGTCGCGCTCGCTAAGTACATGAGTGAGCCAACAATCTGAGAATATCTCAGTTGATCTACGGCAATCCTCCGGTTCTTGCGTAATGTCACACTGGGATCATAAGGTGTTGGAGAAGACTTGCTATCAATATAGCCGAACCGGCTCAAGATCTTCTCAACATAATGATATTGTGTCAGAGTAATCCCACTCTCGTTCTTAATAAGCTTGATGTTCAGAATCACATCAGCTTCTCCCAGATCTTTCATATCATCCACATACAGATCTTTCATATCATCCACATACAAACATAGTATAACACCTTCGCCCCCATCATGGCGATAGTAAACTAACTGCGACACGTCCGTCTAGGACTCCGTTCGTTTTCCTGAGCTGCAAAAAGTAAGGAAAGTCTCGGCTCGAGGCTCAATCCACTCACCACGAGCGCGGCGCGGCGCGGCGCGTCGCGTCGCGTCGTGTCGAGACGAGGAGGAGGAGGAGCGCGCGTGTGTAGCACTCCTATTCTCACTCACTTACTAGTGGTGGAACAACCCACCTTATAAGGTGGTCTAACTTCCTCTCAACTTTCCATGTGGGACTAAACTTCCCACCTCTTGCCACTCCCTAGTGAGCTGCCACCAACTTGTGCTCAAACTCACAAGGCTGCCACTATGTGGGCTTTGAGATTTATAGGAAAACTGAAATCTAATTTGGCCACTAAAAGTGGGCCCAAACATGAATTGCAGATTCGACCAGAACATGGGAGCCTATGGCGATCAGATCAGATCTATCGGATCGTGTTTAATGCTTGTTTAAAGAGCAATGCAGCCCATGTTGGACTCGGAGAACATGTTGCAAAGAAGAGGCTAAAAGAGAGATAATGTAGCGAACATAGATCTTGAAATTTGGTGGAGAACCTACGTGCAGAAGAATGATATTCAAATGTTTTAAAAAACTGACATAAATCAATATTACCTTGCTACTTAGTCGTGCGATTTTTTAAGAAAAAATATGACCTTTCGTGACCTCTACACAAAAAAGTAGAACTTTGTAATACAATGAACAATATACGACTACCCCTTATATTGTGAACGGTACAATTTGTCATTTTGTTTGTAGGTTATATAATATTATTGTGGGAGAGTGGATAAATAGAGGCCGAGCTACATGTAGCTCTTTATATTTAAAAATTCGGAAATCATATTTTTAAGTTCAAAAATTATGAAACAAAATCCTGGATGTAGTCAAGGATGGAATCTACACATGCAAAATCTCAATGTAAACTTCTTACTACTTTAGGCTACACAAAAATTACAAATATGTGGATATGAGAATAATGAATAGTGCAGATTTCAAAACTATAAAACCTGTCAGATTTTGTCATTTTTGTGTAGTCTACAATACAAAGAATTTCACATTGAGATTTTGCACGTTTCTAGATTTCATAATTGTCTACATTCAAGATTTTTTTCAGATTTTTTTAAAACTTAAAACTGATTTCTGAATTTTTTGAAAATAGAGGGCTACATGTAGCTCCACCTCCCTTTGCAGTTTTCCTATATTGTGGGTTCAAACTTGGCATACATATACTGCATGTCTTCTCTAGACGTATAATTTTTTGTTGTATTTTTATTTTTATTAGTAGTATTATTTTTTATTGTAGTACTTTAAATTCAAACTTTGGAACAGTGTATTGTTCCTCTGCGGCTAAAATGTGCTACGTCATGCATATCTATACCTACTAATAAAGGAAGTAAGGTTTCTCCCCAAAATTTTCGTCCGTTTTTGAACTACCCTTTGTTTTCAGTTAATTTACGAGCAATGCCACCGCCAATGTTACATAACGATTCGTTTGGTCATGTCCGTCGCGTGGTTGTCTTGGGCTCCAGCAGCCCAAATAGTCCCCTGCCGAGCGCCCGTTATGGGCCTTCAGCTGATACCCCTGCCATCTATCTCCCACAGAACGAACAGCCAACAGCAGGGATGCGTTCCTCCGACAGCTAGTGCACTTCGGCCTTTCTCTTCGGCCTGCAATTTGGTATCAGCTTTTATCATATGGGCTTCTCTATTGTCCTATTAGGACTTGGCAGCAGTTTGTAACAAAAATTCATGAAGATCGAATCCAACAAAAAAATATTGGCTTCAATAGTCCCACATCGTCCCCTTATGACGAGTTCCACCAATTTATAAACCTTGAAATTGCCTGCAATATCAGCCAGGTGAATCATCAAGAAGAAGCGCAATTGATTGATTCGGTGAATTAAAAGGAGGATGCCGGAGTTCCCGGTGGATCATAGCCGGGTTGCGGAAGAGCAGATCGACGAGGTGGTGGGGTGGCGAGGTATGCGGCAGCGAGATGACGACGGAAGGGACGGCGGAGCTCACCGAGGGGCGGGGGCGAGTTTAGCGGGGACGGAGGCGAGCCGGAGGTGAGGGAGATGGCGGAGTCGAGGAGTAGCAGCTCTGTCGAGGTCGTCGAAGGGCTGCCGGCAATGCTGGCGCCGGAGATGGAGAGATGGAGAATATGCCGAGCAAATCGATCAACGAGGGGGGCGTGTGTTTGACCGGATCGCTCGGGGTGGGCGCAGATGGGCATCGGGGCGACAGGGGAAGCCACACACCCCATTCTCGGCCGGCCGGCTCATGGATTTGTGAATTTACTTTCCCCTGTATCGAGCGTATTACGGTCGTCATTTAGTACCCTTCGCTTGGACTGGGCTCTCTTGGGTTATTTTTGCTGGTTAAGTTTTATGGACCCGCTTTGGCTGTTGTAATTTTGGAGTATACAAACAGCTAACAACGGATCAAGAAGTGCATGTTCTGAGGAGGTAGATCCTGTTCAACGACTAGGCGACCTTTCGTTAGCAACATCAGAGAAAAATTGAAATCATGGTACAGAATAGGAGCAATTGTTAGATTTGATTCTGAATTTCTGATACAAATTTCGATCTCCATGACCTTGGCATGAGCTGGGTAGAGATGCAGGTAGTACTCGAACAAGAGGTTAGACCATGTTATAAAGAGCTTAAGGAGGTGGGTCGATGGGTTTTTTCTGGTGAGTGGGTGTTTATTCAACAACTCTACGTGTGCGATAGGTTACTCTGACATTATTCTGATCAACAAGTTAGTTTAACTAATTGTTTCTATGAGCATATTCTCGTATATTTTTTCCTGTTGCAACGCACAGGCATTTGTGCTAGTCTATATCTATATCTATACCTCTATACCTAATAATAAAGGGAGAAGCGTTTCCGTGGTTTGGTCCGTCAAGAAAATTTCGTCCGTGGTTTGGTCCGTCCGCTACGACCACAAAACTGAAAAAAGTCCTTATCTGGTTTCGCATCGCCTTGGTCAGTGCAGACTGCCAGAGTCCAGCTTAACCTCCAAATCATAATATTGTCGTACGGTGCAGGCTAGCCGACATCGGAGTCTTTGTTTTGTACGTAGCTCACTCACCCGAAGGCTACCGTATCAAATTAGCCCAAAGCATGTACGTAAGCCTAAGGATACGTATCAGGTGCGGTCTCTAAACTTCAGGTCGAGTAGGCCATATATACACGGCCCGACAACGAACTCGATCAACAGAATCTTCGTCGCCGAGTACCGAATCAATCGATTTTTTGTGGACGTAGCCGAGTTGGAGGGTTTCTTCGTTGCGGATCTGACTGTAATGAACTTCTGGAGGCCTACCCAAGAGGCCAAGATCCTCGATTTTCACCGCCGGAACACTCTCGCCTTCCACGCAACAGCCGCGGTAGCCACACACCATCCTAAAGCGCCTCCTCTGACCGGTGTCGGTGGCACAACATCCCTACGTCATGGTGTTCTCGCCGCCGGCACGAAGTGAGGCCTCCAACCTCACGAGGCACAGGCGCCCAGCACGTCATGCTCTTCAGCCCAAGGTCCCTCCTCGAGGTGGCGGTCGTTGGCTGGTATTGAAGCAACACAAAAGAAGATTAAGTTTCAGCGGTTGCTTTCAACTTGTAACATGTATATCTCATGGATATTGTCAACATAGAGTAATATAATAAGTGCAATAAGCAAGTATGTAGGAATCAATGCACAGTTCACACAAGTGTTTGCTTCTTGAGGTGGAGAGAAATAGGTGAACTGACTCAACATTGAAAGTAAAAGAATGGTCCTCATAGAGGAAAAGCATCGATTGCTATATTTGTGCTAGAGCTTTGATTTTGAAAACATGAAACAATTTTGTCAACGATAGTAATAAAGCATATGCATCATGTAAATTATATCTTATAAGTTGCAAGCCTCATGCATAGTGTACTAATAGTGCCCGCACCTTGTCCTAATTAGCTTGGACTACCCGGATTATCACCGCAATACATATGCTTTAACCAAGTTTCACAAAGGGTACCTCTATGCCGCCTGTACAAAGGTCTAAGGAGAAAGCTCGCATTTGGATTTCTCGCTTTTGATTATTCGCAACTTAGACATCCATACCGGGACAACATAGACAACAGATAATGGACTCCTCTTTTAATGCTTTAAGCATTTGACAACAATTAATTCTTTTCTCATTAGAGATTTGAGGATGTTTGTCCAAAACTGAAACTTCCACCATGAATCATGGCTTTAGTTAGCGGCCCAATGTTCTTCTCTCACAATATGCATGCTCAAACCATTCAACTCGGTGTAGATCGCCCTTACTTCGGACAAGACGAACATGCATAGCAACTCACATGAAATTCAACAATGAGTTGATGGCGTTCCCCGAGTAAACATGGTTATCGCACAACAAGCAACTTAATAAGAGATAAAGTGCATAATTACATATTCAATACCACAATAGTTTTTAAGCTATTTGTCCCATGAGCTATATATTGCAAAGGTGAATGATGGAATTTTAAAGGTAGCACTCAAGCAATTTACTTTGGAATGGCGGGAAAATACCATGTAGTAGGTAGGTATGGTGGACACAAATGGCATAGTGGTTGGCTCAAGTATTTTGGATGCATGAGAAGTATTTCCTCTCGATACAAGGTTTAGGCTAGCAAGGCTTATTTGAAACAAACACAAGGATGAACCGGTGCAGCAAAACTCACATAAAAGACATATTGTAAACATTATAAGACTCTACACCGTCTTCCTTGTTGTTCAAACTCAAAACTAGAAATTATCTAGACCTCGGAGAAACCAAATATGCAAACCAAATTTTAGCATGCTCTATGTATTTCTTCATTAATGGGTGCAAAGCATATGATGCAAGAGCTTAAACATGAGCACAACAATTGCCAAGTATCACATTACCCAAGACATTTATAGCAATTACTACATGTATCATTTTCCAATTCCAACCATATAACAATTTAACGAAGGAGAAACTTCGCCATGAATACTATGAGTAGAAACCAAGGACATATTTGTCCATATGCTACAGCGGAGCGTGTATCTCTCCCATGAAGTGAATGCTAGGATCCATTTTATTCAAATAAAACAAAAAACAAAAACAAACCGACGCTCCAAGAAAAAGCACATAAGATGTGGCCGAATAAAAATATAGTTTCAGGGGAGGAACCTGACAATTTGTCGATGAAGAAGGGGATGCCTTGGGCATCCCCAAGCTTAGACGCTTGAGTCTTCTTGATATATGCAGGGGTGAACCACCGGGTGCATCCCCAAGCTTAGAGCTTTCACTCTCCTTGATCATGTTGCATCATACTCCTCTCTTGATCCTTGAAAACTTCCTCCACACCAAACTCGAAACAACTCATTAGAGGGTTAGTGCACAATATAAATTGACATATTCAGAGGTGACACAATCATTCTTAATACTTCTGGACATTGCATAATGCTACTGGACATTAGTGGATCAAATAAATTCATCCAACATAGCGAAAGAGGCAATGCGAAATAAAAGGCAGAATCTGTCAAAACAGAACAGTTCGTATTGACGAATTTTAAAATGGCACCAGACTTGCTCAAATGAAAATGCTCAAATTGAATGAAAGTTGCGTACATATCTGAGGATCATGCTCGTAAATTGGCATAATTTTCTGAGCTTCCTGCAGGGCAGTGGGCTCAGATTCGTGACAGCAAAGAAATCTGGAACTGCGCAGTAATCCAAATCTAGTACTTACTTTTCTATCAACGGCTTAACTTGGCACAACAAAACTCAAAACTAAGATAAGGAGAGGTTGCTACAGTAGTAAACAACTTCCAAGACACAAAATAAAAACAAAGTACTGTAGGTAAAAACATGGGTTGTCTCCCATAAGCGCTTTTCTTTAACGCCTTTCAGCTAGGCGCAGAAAGTGTGTATCAGGTATTATCGAGAGACGAAGCATCAACATCATAATTTGTTCTAATAATAGAATCATAAGGTAACTTCATTCTCTTTCTAGGGAAGTGTTCCATACCTTTCTTGAGAGGAAATTGATATTTTATATTACCTTCCCTCATATCAATAATAGCACCAACGGTTCGAAGAAAAGGTCTTCCCAATATAATTGGACAAGATGCATTGCATTCAATATCCAAGACAACAAAATCAACGGGAACAAGATTATTGTTAACGGTAATGCGAACATTATCAACTTTACCCAAAGGTTTCTTTGTAGAATGATCAGCAAGATTAACATCCAAATAACAATTTTTCGGTGGTGGCAAGTCAAGCATATTATAAATTTTCTTAGGCATAACGAAATACTTGCACCAAGATCACATAAAGCATTACAATCAAAATCTTTAACCTTCATCTTAATGATGGGCTCCCAACCATCTTCTAGCTTTTTAGGAATAGAGGCTTCGCGCTCTAGTTTCTCTTCTCTAGCTTTTATGAGAGCATTTGTAATATGATGCGTGAAAGCCAAATTTATAGCACTAGCATTAGGACTTTTAGCAAGTTTTTGCAAGAACTTTATAACTTCAGAGATGTGGCAATCATCAAAATTCAAACCATTATAATCTAAAGCAATGGGATCATCATCCCCAATATTGGAAAAAATTTCAGCGGCTTTATCACGAGCGGTTTCAGCGGTTTAGCGGTTTCAGTGCAGTTTTCGCGCTTTGCATTAGAAGTGGAAACATTGCTAACACCAATTCTTTTATTAGTATGAGTAGGAGGTGCAGCAACATGTGTAGCATTAGCATTACTAGTGGTGGTAATAGTCCAAACTTTAGCTATATTCTTCTCTTTAGCTAGTTTTTCATTTTCTTCTCTATCCCACCTAGCACGCAGTTCAGCCATTAATCTTATATTCTCATTAATTCTAACTTGAATGGCATTTGCTGTAGTAACAATTTTATTTTCAATATCCCTATTAGGCATAACTTTCGATTTCAAAAGATCAACATCAGAGGCAAGACTATCAACTCTAGAAACAAGAATATCAATTTTATTGAGCTTTTCCTCAACAGATTTGTTAAAGGCAGTTTGTGTACTAATAAATTCTTTAAGCATGGCTTCAAGTCCAGGGGTGTATTCCTATTATTGTTGTAAGAATTCCCATAAGAATTAGCATAACCGTTACCATTATTATAAGGATATGGCCTATAGTTATTACTAGAATTGTTCAGATAAGCATTGTTGTTGAAATTATTATTTTTAATGAAGTTTACATCAACATGTTCTTCTTGTGCAACCAATGAAGCTAATGGAACATTATTAGGATCAACATTAGTCCTATCATTCGCAAGCATAGACATAATAGCATCAACCTTATCATTCAAGGAAGAGGATTCTTCAACAGAATTTACCTTCTTACCTTGTGGAGCTCTTTCCGTGTGCCATTCAGAGTAGTTGATCATCATATTATCAAAAAGCTTTGTTGCTTCACCAAGAGTGATGGACATAAAGGTACCTCTAGCAGCTGAATCCAATAAATTCCGCGAAGAAAAATTTAGTCCTGCATAGAAGGTTTGGATGATCATCCAAGTAGTCGATCCATGGGTTGGGCAATTTTTAACCGAGAGATTTCATTCTTTCCCAAGCTTGAGCAACATGTTCATTATCTAATTGTTTAAAATTCATTATGCTACTCCTCAAAGATATAATTTTAGCAGGGGGATAATATCTACCAATAAAAGCATCCTTGCATTTAGTCCATGAATCAATACTATTCTTAGGCAGAGATAGCAACCAATCTTTAGCTCTTCCTCTTAATGAGAAAGGGAACAATTTTAGTTTAATAATATCACCATCTACATCTTTATATTTTTGCATTTCGCATAGTTCAACAAAATTATTAAGATGGGCAGCAACATCATCAGAACTAATTCCAGAAAATTGATTATTCATAACAAGATTCAGTAAAGCAGGTTTAATTTCAAAGAATTCTGCTGTAGTAGCAGGTGGAGCAATAGGTGTGCATAAGAAATCATTATTATTTGTGGTTGTGAAGTCACACAACTTAGTATTATCAGGGGTAGCCATTTTAGCAATAGTAAATAAAGCAAACTAGATAAAGTAAATGCAAGTAAACTAATTTTTTTTTGTTTTCGATATAGCAAACAAGATAGCAAATAAAGTAAAACTAGCAACTAATTTTTTTTGTGTTTTGATATAATGCAACAAACAAAGTAGTAAATAAAATAAAGCAAGACAAAAACAAAGTAAAGAGATTGAGAAGTGGAGACTCCCCTTGCAGCGTGTCTTGATCTCCCGACAACGGCGCCGGTAAAAGAGCTTGATGGCGTGTATTTCACACGTTCGTTGGGCAACCCCAAGAGGAAGGTATGATGCGCACAGCAGCAAGTTTTCCCTCGGAAAGAAACCAAGGTTTATCGAACCAGGAGGAGCCAAGAAGCACGTTGAAGGTTGATGGCGGCGGGATGTAGTGCGGCGCAACACCGGAGATTCCGGCGCCAACGTGGAACCTGCACAACACAACCAAGCTACTTTGCCCCAACGAAACGAGTGAGGTTGTCAATCTCACCGGCTTGCTGTAACAAAGGATTAACCGTATTGTGTGGAAGATGATTGTTTGCAGAGAAAACGAGTAAAAACAAGTATTGCAGTAGATTGTATTTCAAGTAAAGAGAATTGGACCGGGGTCCACAGTTCACTAGAGGTGTCTCTCCCATAAGACGAACAGCATGTTGGGTGAACAAATTACAGTTGGGCAATTGACAAATAAAGAGAGCATGACAATGCACATACATATCATGATGAGTATAGTGAGATTTAATTGGGCATTACAACAAAGTACATAGACCGTCATCCAACTGCATCTATGCCTAAAAAGTCCACCTTCAGGTTATCATCCGAACCCCCTCCAGTATGAAGTTGCAAAGCAACAGACAATTGCATTAAGTATGGTGCGTAATGTAATCAACAACTACATCCTTAGACATAGCATCACTGTTTTATCCCTAGTGGCAACAGCACAACACAACCTTAGAACTTTCTGTCACTGTCCCAGGTGTCAATGCAGGCATGAACCCACTATCGAGCATAAGTACTCCCTCTTGGAGTTAAAAGCATCTACTTGGCCCGAGCATCTACTAATAACGGAGAGCATGCAAGATCATAAACAACACATAAGCATAACTTTGATAATCAACATAACAAGTATTCTCTATTCATCGGATCCCAACAAACGCAACATATAGAATTACATATAGATGATCTTGATCATGATAGGCAGCTCACAAGATCCGACAATGATAGCACAATGGGGAGAAGACAACCATCTAGCTACCGCTATGGACCCATAGTCCAGGGGTAGACTACTCACTCATCACTCCGGAGGCGACCATGGCGGTGTAGAGTCCTCCGGGAGATGATTCCCCTCTCCGGCAGGGGTGCCGGAGGCGATCTCCGGGATCCCCCGAGATGGGATCGGCGGCGACGGCGTCTCGGTAATGTTTTCCGTATCGTGGCTCTCGGATCGGGGGTTTCGTCACGGAGGCTTTAAGTAGGCGGAAGGGCAAGTCGAGAGGCGGCACGGGGGCCCGGACCATAGGCCGGCGCGGCCGAGGGTGGGGCCACGCCGCCCTAGGGTTTGGCCACCCCGTGGCCCCTCTCCGTCTCGTCTTCGGTCTTCCGGAAGCTTCGTGAGAAAATAGGCCTCCGGGATTTTATTTCGTCCAATTCCGAGAATATTTCTTTACTAGGATTTCTGAAACCAAAAACAGCGAGAACAACGACAGCGGCACTTCGGCATCTTGTTAATAGGTTAGTTCCAGAAAATGCACGAATATGACATAAAGTGTGCATAAAACATGTAGATAACATCAATAATGTGGCATGGAACACAAGAAATTATCGATACGTTGGAGACGTATCAAGCGCCGGCGCCAGCGCGATGAGCGGCAGGCGCTGTTCCGTGAACGGCGTGACTCGATCGAGCGCCGGCGGCGTGAGTCGATCGAGTTCCAGCAGCAGGCGACGGCGGAGGAGCGTCGACAGCGGGAGTCGGCGCTACGGCGCTATGGGGGAGGCGGGCGGAGCAGTTGGCGGCGGCCGACGCGTTTGCGGCGGCGATGATGGAGGCGCCAACAGATGTGGAGGAGGAGGCGCCAATGGAGGAGGAGGCCGAGGCGGAGGAGACCGAGGTGGAGGACGACGACGACGGCGACGAGTTCGGCTCGGTCCGACGACGACGAGTTCGACCGGGTCCGGACGACGACGCCCCGCACCCGGACGAGACGGCCGATCAGCAACGCGCCCTCGTCGAGTCCTTCGAGTCGGAGAAGAAGCTCCAGGACGACGCCCGTGCCCGCGAAGAGGCGCAGATTCGTCGCGCCGTCGAGCTCTCCCTCCAGGCGGCCCAGCAGGGGAGGGCGGAGGAGGACTATCGGCGGGAGCGGCACCGTCTCGGCCACCGCCGAACGCAAGGAGAGGAGGCGCGCGCAGGAGGAGCTGCGGCGTAGGGGAGGCGACGACGGGGCGGGGCCGTCGAACGCGCCGCCGGGCGGTCAGTAGTCTAGGTTTAGATGAAATCTAGCCGTTTTCATTCAAACTTTGTAATATATAATCAAAATTGAATGAAAACCTTTATTTTCCTGCACAAATATTCATTTGGGGGCGGCGTTTGGGGGACGCGGCTGGGGAGCGATGTCCCCCAAACGCGGCACGAGCAAAACACGTCCCCCAAACGCTCGATCCGGCGCGGTTTAGGGGACGGTTTGGGGGACGCGACTGGAGATGCTCTAAAGGCCTCCTGCTCTACCGAGTCTTCTCTCTTGAGCCAGCCTTTTAATTACTTTTCTTTGAACCTAACATCTGGGTACGCCATCTCCGTACGTACATAGACGCTGCAAGTTTATTTAGACGTTTCCTTGCAAATTTATTCAGATTTTCAACGATCTAGATCCGTACATAATACATGCTACATTTATTTAGATTTATTTACACTCTGTTTCCCTATTTTTCTTGTAACTGGTGATACAAAAAATGGGACTTATCTTATCGAAATTAATCTTTATACAAAGTGTCCCCCCCCCCCCCCCCTTTTTTGGTGGTTAGAGATCGGATGTTTATGATGGGAACTAATTTTGTACTATACTTTTTTGTGCTCCTGAATATTTTAAGGGGTGTGTCTCAGTCGACTAAAATTTTCTTAAGTCTTTTTCGCTATAAAAAAGTGCAACTATAGTCAAAAGAAAATTTCAATTCAGTGCAGTTGCACTTTTTGTGCTAAAAGAGTGCAATTAACACAAAAAAACAGCTAAAACACTTATTTTGGTGTCTGAGGCTTACAAAAATCTCAGTTGACTGAAACATAGCAAATGTGATATTTTAATGGGGAATCAAACTTGAAGTTAATTCCAATCATATATCAAGTTCATGCTCCACAATCTAACACCATATATGTATCTCTGGTATGCTGGTGATCCTAGAGAAGGTAGGAAAAACATATTGTTGTTGAGAACACATGTGTTACTAATTTGCTCCTAGGAAATTAAACGAGGAAAGCCAAGGGGTGTGTTGTTTTTACGATTTTATGTATGTCTCTATATATCGAACGTCAATTGGGATGCATGCTCTGCACTGGAAAAAATATCTAAGTGGTTCAAATTATACTCTAGGCAACACCGCAAAAAAGATAGATCATTTACATATTATAAATTTGAGATATGTAAAATATATGTTGAAATATATATTAAGGTGTATATCTAAGAAGATAAGCAAACTATGGCGATCGGAGGGATGTAAGGTTATCATATGAGTGTTAATTGAATAATTATGTGGTATGTCCATGTTTCGAAGCCCACACCTACAAGCTCTCTCAACAGCGAGCCACCATAAGGATGTCGGTCAGGCGTGACATCAAGTTTTTAGTCTACTTAACAATGTAGTTCTTGATAGCAGATGAAAAATATGTAAGATATCATGGTTTTATTATTTTTCCGATGTTCTTAAATATGTGTTGCCAATGTAGGAAAGAGGAGTTGCAATTGATGTCTCGAACGAAGTAGTCAATGTGAAGTCTACCATTTTTTGTACGGAGTATTGGGTTTTTTGTTTCATTAATCATGTTTTCATAAATAGGAGAAAATGAGGCCACCTTTGTTTGATTGTGTCACAAAAAAGAAGTGTCATCGCAAATGATTTGCTGGAGCACTTGCCTTTTTTTTCCCGGTGCAACGCACGGGCAAATTTACTAGTATTAGCAAAAAAAAAAAATTGCGAAACACAGAATAGACGTAGACATCCACATATACGCATATACACTCACTTCTCTCCTGGTCTCTAGCACATATTTTGCTTCGAGAATGTAACCTGCTATTTTTTTTTATCAGATTACACTATTTTCTTTGTTTAATTTCAATTACACATTGGGCCACTGCTACCATGTTGGACTCGGAGCTGGTACTTTTTGTCACCGTTTCCAGTTTTGAAATATATTTTGTTACGCGGCATTGTACCCCACCTACCCCCTTTGAAAGATTAGTCGGTATTACGACTAAAGTGTATAAGTTGTTTACCATCTATTCCTTAATAATATATAGATCTCTCTCAAAAATATCAGCAGAAAGTCGTAGCCTGAAATCTGGAATGGAAGTCCGATAATACATGCATGTGTTGAAACTAAATCTTATGCATCAGGAGCTCTATGCTTGATGAATACTCACTCATTTTCAAACTACCCTGCATTTTTTGGCTTCTCTAGAAGTCAAACATTGTACGTTTGACCTGTCTATCCCCTTTGAAACGTTAGTTGGTTGAATACTATGACAACACATCTGAAATTTCTTAGCAAGAAAATTGGGTACTGTCATCTGGATGGCAGCAACGCCAGTTGCAATTTAGTATCGTTTTAAATTTCATGCATACCTTTAGGTCTAGTGCAGAGCGTTGCTCGGGGAGGTGGGTAACCGAAAGAGAGAAAAAACTCTATGTGGTTTAGTTTTCATGAAATCGAGTGCGCCAGGGAGTGATCCTTGTTATTCTAAAAATATATTATTATGACAACAAGTGTGTATATTCTCTAACATCTATTCATTAATAATATATTGATCCTTCTCACACATATCATTCGAAAGCCATAACATTATCTAAATCTTAATTTGAAGTCCGATGGACCAAACGCCCCCCCTCCCTCTCTCATCTAGCTATAGTACCTGAGTGCCTCCCACCGGAGACCGGGCCGATCCGACGGCCTCCCCGTCAGCGTAGCCGGTCGGAGATGGCCTAGGGGAGGCGCCGGAGTTAGGTTACTGTATATTACTAGTAGATCTAGGTTATTTAGGCTTTATGACAATGTGTGGCTCTATGTCGGGAGGTGGCTGCTAGATCTTTTGGCCGAGATCTACAGCTGTCCTGCGGCCCTCTTCTCCGATGAGATGCTCCGGCGGTCGGAGTCGGTTGCGCTGAAGATTTGGGCGGCGGGTTACTCCACAAATAAAGGGCCTCTTTCTTGTGCTAAGCTCAAGCTTCTCTGGGTGGTGCATCTTCTTTCCCTGGCCGACCGTGGGGGTGAGGGGGGAGGGGGAGATGCGGCTGTTCTGGGAACTGCGGCTTGGCAAAGGCGGGGAACATCTGGTGCGTCGGGGAGCTTCTATGCTCTCGTTTTTGGAGTTCATCAGCAGAGGTCTGATGCCGGCGGCTACCTCCGCCCTGCCTCTGCATCTCATGGTCGAAAGGCGACCCTCTTCGACGGTCTATCTTCCTCCAGGCTTGAAGCCGACGCAGAGGATCTCCAGCTCCTGCTGCAGGGCACTTTTCAGTGGTGCTGGCCCAAGTGGTTCGTCCCTGGTGTCGGTGCTCCTGGCGTGGCGGCGGAGCTCAGCTCACGGTGGCGGAGAAGGATCTTGAGGACCCGATTGCTTTCTACTTTTCTGCCATGAGGGCCTTGCTGTAATCCCTGGGGTCATTTCTGTAGTTTCTACTTTGATTCTGGACTCTCCTGTAATTTGTTCACCCATCGCTCATAAATGAAGCAGCTTTCGGGTCCTTCTAGACCCGTACCCGTTCAAAAAAAAAGTCCGATGGACCATATAGATGTTGAAACTAAACCTTATTCATCAGTATCTATATTCTTGGTGAATACTCACTCGTTTCCAAACTACCCTGCATTTTAATTTCTGTAGAAGCTAAATATTTTAAGTTTGAAAGTACATTAAAAAAAATCTACAATTACCAATGTGAAATGTATGTAAACTGCATGTACATTTTATAATAATTGTAAAAATATTGATATTATATCGTAAATAATGATGTGCTTTTGTATGTGCTTAATCAAACTTTACAAAGTTTGACTTTTAGCAAAGCTAAAATACGGGGTAATTTGGAAAGGGGTGTTTTCTTTATTATGACTCCTAATTATTTTTTTACTTACATCTAATCTAAAATGTAAGTTTTCTTATCTTGTATTTAGCTATGATCCGAAAATTATTTTTGGTATCCAAATTTAAGCATCAAAATTGAATTACTATATTTATCTTGAAGCATATCTTTACAATCTTTAAGCATAAAAACTGATGGCTAAATTAAGTATCATCTCGATGCCGATAATGTGATTGTGACCGATATCCTACAAGACTTAAAATTCCGACTGGAAGTAGCTTTTTTTCCAAGCGACCCAACTTGGGGCCGATTTTCATTACCACGAAGATAACGAAAACACATCACAACTTACTACTAAGTATGTTTCTACCTGCACACGGCAGGAAAGCAACCAAAAGAAAAAAGGTAGACGGGGGGATCGTCGCCGACTGTAAGTAGCTGCTCCCCTTCGCTTTAATTTGCAACGCACGTGAAGTTACGTTAATATTCACCGTCGAGTCATCAAACCCGTCAACTAGTTCAGAGTAGAGCCTCGTAATTATTAGGAAAAACGTCGGAATAACAGAACCTAAGAATTGAAGAATATAGTCAAAAGAAGAAGGAGAATTGTGTAGCATATGCCCGACGTTGGAGGAATAGTGCATCTATCACGATCAAAACGCAGAAAATATCTCGTGCGTGAAAAAGCACAAGCAATTCCCTGGCAGGATAAAAATCTACCCTGAAAGATCCAACGGTCGCACTCCTTCCGGCCGCACTTGGCACGCACGTAGACGGCGTGTTCGCCGGGCGATCAAAGAAACGACGGCGAAAAAGGGAAAGCATGCGCGGCTACAAGCAGCCGGCGCGCCGGAAAATTCACTGCACGTTCTCGTCAAATATTTACCCGGTCGGGTCAGTTCTCAGTTGGTTGGTGAAGAAGGCCAAGGAGCTGTCAGTTGAATTTTGATCTGACGCAGATCCAAGATCCAACCAACCCCCCGTCGTCTCCATCGGTCGCGAAATCCCGACGGATCCTTCGTTCCACGCGTGCCCACATGCCATCCCCCACCAACCCCTGCTCGAGCAGGAACAGAGCTCAAGTCCACCACTCAATGGCCACCTATATATCCCCTTCCACCCTCCACTTCCCCTCTCAGCTTCTCCCATCGAAGCTTACTCAATCCACTAGTTTTAGTTTTCTCTTTACCTTTTCTAGCTAGTTACCCGGCAGCAGCTACCGGCATTACCAGAGAGACTAGAAATACCAAGCTAGCCAAGAAGCGGAGCAAGAGCTGACTCATGGCTGCCGCGAGTTTGATCAAGGCACCCATCGGGCAGAATCCTAGGCTGGCGTGCCAAGCTCCGGGCAGGAGCCGTGGATCAGTCCGGTGCTCTCTGAGCTCGGTGGTGGGCGGCCGGAGCGAGTGGCTGAGCAGCTGCGCCGTCCTCTCCAGCAAGGTGGCCGCGCTCGGCCCGCACTCCGTCAACGGTCACGCCTCGCCAGCTCCTGCTCCCGCTCCCGCTCCCGCCCCCGAAGGCACGGTGCTGGACCTGATCCCCGTGAGCAGCCTCACCGGCGGCGCCAAGAAGAACCTACCGGTGCCGCTCCGCATCGCGGACCTGTCCCCGGCACCGATGCACGGGTCGGAGCTGCGCGTGGCGTACCAGGGCGTGCCCGGCGCGTACAGCGAGAAGGCGGCGGGCAAGGCGTACCCTGCCTGCGACGCCATCCCCTGCGACCAGTTCGAGGTTGCCTTCCAGGCCGTGGAGCTGTGGATCGCGGACCGCGCCGTGCTCCCCGTGGAGAACTCGCTGGGCGGCAGCATCCACCGCAACTACGACCTGCTCCTCCGCCACCGGCTCCACATCGTCGGCGAGGTGCAGCTCCCCGTGCACCACTGCCTGCTGGCCCTCCCGGGGGTGCGCAAGGAGAGCATCACCCGCGTCATCAGCCACCCGCAGGCGCTGGCGCAGTGCGAGCACACCATCACGCGCATGGGCCTCAACGTCGTGCGCGAGGCCTTCGACGACACCGCGGGAGCCGCCGAGTACATCGCCACCAACGGGCTCCGCGACACGGCCGCCATCGCGTCCTCCCGCGCCGCCGAGCTGTACGGCATGGAGGTGCTCGCCGACGGCATCCAGGACGACTCGGGCAACGTGACCCGGTTCGTGATGCTGGCAAGGGAGCCCATCGTGCCGCGCACCGACAGGCCCTTCAAGACCAGCATCGTGTTCGCGCACGACAAGGAGGGCACCTCCGTGCTCTTCAAGGTGCTCTCGGCCTTCGCCTTCCGGGACATCTCCCTCACCAAGATCGAGAGCAGGCCGCACCGCCACCGCCCCATCCGCCTCGTCGACGACGCCAACCGCGGCACCGCCAAGCACTTCGAGTACATGTTCTACATCGACTTCCAGGCCTCGCTCGCCGAGCCCCGGGCGCAGAACGCGCTCGCCGAGGTCCAGGAGTTCACCTCCTTCCTGCGGGTGCTCGGGAGCTACCCCATGGACATGACCCCCATGACCGCCGGTTCCTCCTCCACCGTTGTATCGTCCGATTCGTAGCCGCCTTCCCTCCTCTTGATTACTCCCTACGCCGGTGTAGAGCCGATCGAGCTGCTGAGGAGAAACAGTGGAGTAGGCACGTACGCCGGTGAATCTGTGGTCACGTCGTCCTACTCCTCCCTCGTTGCCGGCTAGCTAGCAGGGATAATTCATTTTGTTCTTCGTGCATGTTCTTGTCATAATAGTACGTGGTGTAATCGTGCCATTTGAGCCAGTTAATCCGCAGTAAATATCCATTCATCAGATACTACATGAACCCTCCCGCCATTTCCTGTGTTGAAACGAAGCAACTTGTGGCGACGAATAGAAATTCGTGGCTACGTATTGACGTGCTAGCTTGCTTGCTTTGTCAAAGCAAAACGGGTAGGTGGCAATGGCACATTCTTCGCTCCTTCCTCGTTCCTTCTCACCTTTCGCTGGCCTTTTTTTTTTTTGGTAGTTGGCTGCACGACCTCGTGCCTCGTCTCGTCTGGCAAGCTAGCTTAGCTTCCCATAGCACACGCACGCACGTTTGCTCGAAAATGGAATTGCCAGTCAGCAAAACAAGCTGGTAATGAAGGGAACTGATGCGGTCATAGTGGGCATGCGCATCGTCGTGGCTTTAACTTTTCCAAGAAAAGAAAAAGAGGACGGTGATGAACTACTCCATTGAAAATAACATATGCGTCCGTGGCCTCATTGGTCATTTGCCCACATGTTTGTGGTGGGACAAACGTAACAAGTATTCAGTGGCAGCGGTACTACCAGATAAATAAACCAGGCGGAGCCCAGGACATCGACGCACCATCTGCACGATGCCCACGCAGCCCAACAACAACAAGAAAACAATCGTGGACCATTTCTCCATCGATCGTTTTCTCCACAGGAACGACCAAGTGCCATATATAATACGCTGCCTCGCCACATAAACTACTATGCCATTCTGGACAGAATCTGGAAAAGAATATATTTTTCCACATGCTTACTTGCCACTGAATATTTGTAAAGAACGGGGCACCGAGTTGCAACGACTGGTCCAGCGGAAAAGACGCAACCTCACAAGCAGCTGGAGCAGCCACCACGTGCACCTGATACAAGGGGGTCACCGGATCACCAACTCATCAAGAGAAATGTGCTCAATTGGAATTGGAAATTTACCGACGATATTGCAAGAAGTTCACTAAGAAGTTGTTTGGAAGCCAGGTTTTCATTTCATTTGTAGCATTTTAAAATGAATACATGTATTCATTTCATTTACATTGTAATTTCAGAAATAGACACTTGTTTGGTTGCCACAAGAATTGTAAATGACAGTAGAATTCAATATTGAATTTGTTTGGTTGCCACAGGAATTGTGAATGACAGGTTTCAGCTCGGAATTGTGATTACACATGGCATCATTTTGCTGGATTTCCTAAATGAAATGATGGTCCAATTCTGTGGCAACCAAACAGCCCACATATGGAATTTTAAAATGAATTCGAGGATTCCAGGCTCAAATGATGGATACCAAACGACCTCTAACAGTTCATCGGCTCTCCCAGACGGGCTCACTTCAGTAGTCAGTAATATCCACCTAGCGTTCTTGTGAGTGATAAGGAATGCAGATTTTGTGATGAGGACGAAACTATTCATCACTTGTTCTTTTCTATGTCCAGCTGCCAAATATTTTTGTAGTGTTATAAAGTTGGTTCTTTCGGAATAGGGATAGACCGGGCAATTTCACCAATATTTTCATTGGGTGGGAAATTTTCTGAAAGGGAAAAGGAATATTCATGTGGTGGGCTTAGCTGCTTTGTGTTGGACTATCTAGAAGTTAAGAAATAGAGACTGCTTTGAAAACAAGATGATAAAAAAATCCCATGGAAATAATTTGTTATGCTTGCTCGTTCCTCAAATAATAAGCAGGTCTTCAGAAGGAGTCGGAGAAGATTGAAATTCAGAAAGGCGCTGAAATGATTCAGAACACTGCTCTGATGATCCACCACAAGTCCTCCATCTCCTCCCGGTTGAGCGTCGGGATGCCTCTTCAGATGATGATGCTTGACCATCTTATCCTTTCTGAAGAGTAATAAAGGCGCATGATTTCGTGGAGCTCACATGTGGATTTTCGCTCCCCTTTTTTTTTGCCTGGAGAATTTGAAGTTGTAAACATTTTCTGGGAGTGTTACCTGGATGTACTTCTCGCTTTGGTTATGTTGGTGTGGATCTTTTAGACTAAATATCCTTGGTGGTTGATCTATCAGCTTATGTTGGGTGTATAGGCTGTTAGATTGGTTTCAAAAACTTGGAAGTAGTAGATTTTTTTTCTTCTTGTTTTTTTTTCTGACGGTTAAAGGTAGGAGCTCTGCCATTTCATTTCAGTAGAGGAAAACTGTACAAGACAGAAAAACTGCCTAGAAGAGGTCAACGAGTACCTCTTCTGTCCAGAACCGTACATCGAGCCTGAGAGAGCTGGTGCCACTGTGCCAGGGTCACGATCCAAGATAAAGCAGTTTTTGGCTTCTGTTATGGTTATCTACATCTGAGGTCCCATAGGCATCGTCCTTAATCAGCAGCATTCCAAGGCTACGGCCGGACAACAGCCCTGGAGGGCCTCCCTCATATTGTGACATTTTTGTCTCCATGTCAATCGTCGAGCGTAGCTTCTAATGATACGGAGTGGCCACCCTGCTCGCCAGTTGCCGCTGTGCAGCAGAATAATTTGCCTCAAAAGG
This sequence comes from Lolium rigidum, assembly GCF_022539505.1. Classification (NCBI taxonomy): domain Eukaryota; kingdom Viridiplantae; phylum Streptophyta; class Magnoliopsida; order Poales; family Poaceae; genus Lolium; species Lolium rigidum. The sequence continues at coordinate 154,965,183 of NC_061514.1, forward strand.
GAGGAGAGTTACAAAACCGCTCCTATGATACAAACTAAGCTCGCAAGTTTATTCCTTCAATGGATCAACATAGCGATCATTATTCCATGCAGCAATTACATATTCTTCTCCTTGAACACTATAGTGTTTGGCCGAATAAAAAAGAAAAATGTCAGAAACTTTATAGTTCCCAAGCATCAAAATTACTGGTAAACACACCATGGCAACAGTTACACAGTTACAGTAGCTTCGATCTCTTGCAGTCTGAGGGTAACAGCTCTCTTGTGCGCTTCTAGCCCTTCGACTTCTGCCATCTTTGCTACGTAAGGACCCAGCCTCCTCAGCCCTTCTTCAGTCAGGGATTGGACAGTGATGTATTTGAGGAAAGAGTTCAGTGACACACCGCTGTACATCCTTGCGTAACCGTAGGTTGGAAGAACGTGGTTCGTTCCGCTGGCATAGTCACCCACACTCTCTGGGGTCCATTGCCCCAAGAAAACTGAGCCTGTAATTGGAATATTGAACATTGAAATTCAGATTGGATCATGCAAGGAGTGGGTTATGGATAAATATACATCTGGTTGGCTGCAACTAAGCTCCGAACACCATTCCTACCTGCGTTCTCGATGATGTCCTCCCACTGCTCAGCGTCCTTTACATTGATGATCAAATGCTCAGGAGCATACATATTTGAGAATGATATTGCCTGAAAAGGGGGACAGACAGAGGAGGTCAACAATCCACAGGAACAGAAAGTAACCACATGGTTCTTTAACCTATTTAATGTATGAAGTTTCATGACGTTGAACTTTTATAATGCAGTCATAAAGTACTATCTTTAGAAGTATCTGAGGACAAAGGTCACAAAATAATAGATTTTTGCATCACAAGCGAGCTGCATAGACGAATCTGGCGGTAGCTAGCAAGGAATGAGATGAACGAATGGCTACCTCAACCATATCTCTGGCAAAAACAGTGAAACTGTGGCCAAGTGCTTTGGAAGCAAATTCTCCTCTAGGAAGAGCATCACACTGCTTGCTGACTTCTGCTTCGATGGCACCCAAATCAACACCATCTCCGGCGATAACGAGAACAACCTGACTATCTGGGCCATGTTCTGCCTACAAAATTGACCAACCAACAATGATCTATTATCCTCAAGTTTGACATAGCAAATGATGGACAATGGTCAATTCAACAGACTTTTCAACACAACAAATCAGAGTAAGATAAAAAAGAAGATACCTGAGATAGCAAATCAGCTGCAACATGGACTGGGTTTGCATATTTGTCAGCAATGACTAGAACTTCCGAAGGGCCAGCAGGCATGTCTATAGAGACCATAGCTTCGCTGTTCTGCAATCAAATAACAATGAGAATCACAAACAGAATGAAGATGCCAGAAAGACATATGATGGTCATGCTTTAGATAGAAAGAGCAGAATAAACCTGAAGAATCATTTTAGCAGCAGTGACATACTGGTTGCCGGGTCCGAATATTTTCTCAACCTGCCAAGCCAGTGATAAAGTAGCAAATGAGACACGGCCATCGCATCTGATGAGTGCCCACGTCTATATTTGCTTACAGATCTTTTGAGCAGGTTATTAACCTCTAAGATCATGATATAAACTCACAGCAACAATAAATTCAATCAAGTTCTATTTAGTCCCTAAACAAGGACATCCTGATACATCATATATGTTTCATGATAAAGACAGAATACCAACCCCCAACCCCCACTACAGATTTTAAACAAGCAACTGATAGTGATATAGATCTTGAGCACCTTTGGGCATGATGCAGTTCCCCACGCCATAGCTGAGATTGCCTGAAAGTAAAGAACATTAATAACATTGAACTACATAACAAAGCAAACAAAATCCCAAACTATTGTTCTACCTGTGCTCCCCCAGCTTTCAGTATGTGTGTAACACCAGCTTTTTGGGCACAGTAAAGAACCTCCTGCATGGAACAAGAATAATGCCCAGCGGTCCTCAGTTTCATCTTACAAAACAATTGCTTGAAAAACAGCTGCAGCTCCATGTCCTACAAAATGTACCTTACATATGCTACCATCACGACTAGGAGGTGTGGCAAGAACTACAGTTTTGCATCCAGCAATCTGTGCAGGCTGTTAAGAAAGTAGTCTACATGAGAAATTTCAGAAGAAGGAACAACTAAAATCGATTCAAATAAGAATGATTTGAATAAACAGGAGCATACCACGGCAAGCATCAATGCAGTTGAGGGTAGGACTGCAGTGCCACCTGGAACATACAGCCCGACAGAACCAATGCATCTTGTTATCCTTTTACATCTTACACCCTTCATAGATTTGTGTGTGCACAAATTAATAAGCCTAATCATATAAGTAAGGGGAATAATGTAAATGGAGACTCGAAATCATCTCTCGTTCTCTTACTTTCATATTCTCAACTGTCTTCTCCGGCGACTTTTGTGCAGCATGGAAGGCATAAATATTGTCATATGCCACGTCGAAGGCTTCCTTTACAGCCGGATCAAGCTACAAATTCGATGAAGGTAAGACAGCCGAATACATATATCAACTGGAAAAAAACCTATTTCAGGATCATCTGAATCCAAACACAGAATATACTAACATCAGGTTACCTATTTCAAAGGATTGGAAACATATGTATGCAAGTAGATAAAGCGTATGGTGGCAATCTGCTACTAGAGAAATATGTAACTAAGCAAGCAATATACTAACATGATAGAGAGACAAAATTGAAATTTATCTAGGTGTGAACATTGTGGTTAAATGAGCAAGTCAAACTGCAGGACTTAGTTGCACAACGCAAAGATGATTACCTCTGCAACCGGAAGATCGCTAACGCGCACAACCGCGTTATCAAGCAAGACCTTGTCAAACTTTTCTGTATAACTGAACGCGTGAAGTACAGCAAAGTAAGAACAATTCTGCAATAGACCATGGAGAAAATGGTCAAACATCACAGCAAAGTCAGCAACACTTACTCCTTAACCGCAGCATCACCTCTGACGCGCACATCTTCAACAATCGGATTCACCTAATCACACAAAGCAAAACCGCGTGGTTGTTCTCAGACAAAGACAAAATGTTGAGCTTCCATAGCCATGAATGGTCTCAGTATTACCATACCGTGCTGAAAATGGAGGTGAAGTCGATGCGAGGGCGTGCCCTGAGGCCGCTAACCTCTGCATCACTGAGATCGGAGAGCCTGTACGACTTCATCGCGCAGGTAACACTCAGCACTGAAACCACCAAGAAGCCAAGTTACAGTTCAGAGGATCTTATCCAGCAAGCTTACCAACCAACGGGTACAGCAACAGAATAACAGCACAAGAGGTCAAAAGGTCGCACCCGTGGATTTGGGGACTGTGGAGGAGGCGAGCCGGAGCCGATAGCCGCGACCAACGCTGGCGCCGCCAAGGAGCAGAGGCGGAGCGCGCAAGCTGCCCATCAATAGAGCCCGATTCAATTCTGAAGCGTTGGAGAGTCGGAAGCATGGGGGAGGATGCGGTAAGGTTAAACGGTGGCCCGGGCCCATGGATGAAGAACAGAGTGTAAGGGAGAGATACGAACCAAAACCAAACGGCGGCGGTGCAGGGATTTACGGTCGGCGGCGAGGCGATGCCTTGTAGGTCGCCGCCGTCTGTGCCCGTGGTCTACTGCCTACTGGTATCCTGGCAGAGGAGCTGAGCAGCTGCCGTCAGAAGGGGATGGGACTCTGGGAGTGGCGGCGCAGGCCCCAGGGCCAGGGGAAATCGCTCGCGGCTGGTACTTGGCGATGCTGGCCCATTTAGGCCCAACACAGAAACGTTGGTGGAGTACTTACTGTCCACCCGAAAGTTGAAATAGCCTGGTAGGTGGCCCGTGTCGATCACTCGATCAGCTGTGCATGCAGCCATGTAGCCATGTAGGGGAGCTCCTCGACACCGACCTGGTCGGCGCTTGGAGGATGCCGCGCACCCCCGCGCGTCCTGGGTAGTTAGCTGGGCCGCGGCCCAACATCAGGTAATGCGTTTGTTTCTTTTTTTTCTGTTGTTTCTTTTCTTTTTTAAAAAATATGTTTTTCTTTTCTGTTTATATTTTCGTTTAAAATCTGAACATTTATCAAAATTATAAAACTTTTCAAACTAAAAAGAATAAAAAATCTGAACATTTTTCAGATTTGAATATTTTTAAATTTGAACAAAAAATGTATTTTTTTTCTATGAACACTTTCCGAATTTGAACATTTCTGAATTTGAACAAATTTTATATTTGAACAATTTTTGAATCTGAACGATTTTCATATTAGAAAATTTTCGAATTTGAACAAATTTCATATTTGAACGGTTTTCGAATTTGAACGGTTTTCAGATTTGAATGGTTTTAAATTTGAACATTTTTGAATTTAAACATTTTCTCAATTTAAATAATTTTTAAAAATTAAAATTTTCGAATCTGAAAAAATATAAACAAAACAGAAAACAGAAAAAAAAGAAAACAAAAAACAAAAAAAAAACCAGAAAAGAAAAAGAAAAAGGATAAACAGACACAAATGGACCTGGCCCATACCCGACCAGGGGGTGGTCGGTGGCCGGTAGCCACCGACCTGGTCGGTGTATAGGTTTCGCCGCCATGTAGGGGCAGGCCGTATTTCTTTGTCCAGGTATTGTTCCAGCGTATTTCCCTCTCACTTTTTTTTCTTGTTTTCCTCCAACGACGCAGGCACATGTTTTGCCAGAGTATCTTTTTCCCCCGCTGAATTCGCAAAGGGGGAAAAGGCATTCCGTGGCCCTGTTCGTTTACCCGATCGACGAAGCGTGCTTGGGTCGTCTATCATGCTTGGGTTTGGGTGGGAGAAGGAGGAAGACCGTGGCCGGACCGCCGAAGTGACTGACTTCCACGCCGTGACGCACGGACCGCAACGGCACAGAGAAGGCATCGACGCAGGGGCGTACATTGTTGCGCTTGCGCGCGCAATCGCAACTGGTCGGATCGATGGAGCAGATATCCCTGTAACTGTAGAGTACTATGTTCCCTGCAACACAAGCAACATCGCCGCTCGCAATTTATTCACCCGAGGCGGGCTCCCTGGTCCGAGATCTGCAGCAGAAGAAGCACAGTTTCCGATTTTAATTCCGCCCAGGCACATGCGGAGCCGAGCCGAGGAGGAGAAGGGGGGGAAGGTCTCGGTCGTCTACTCGCCTCTGCTCTGAAACCTGCAAGCCGGCTGCGCGCGCCGGTGGCTGCGACCGATGGGCGTGTCGGGTTTTGGCAGGCGCCGGGTGGCTGCTTACTCGCCGGCTCCGCCGGGTCCCGTGTGCAGTTACAAGCTCTACTAGGACCGGTGCACCACGGTGAAGACGTGCTCTTCCTCGTCGTCAAGAGTTTGAACGACCGGAACTCCTACGACGTCGTGGGATTGGTCTCGGCTGGGACCGTTTGCTCCTGCTGCTGAAAGCACACCTCCCGGTAGTGCGCGGAACATGGTAGCTGCCAATGATTTCTCCCTGTATTCCACGAGCAAATTTGCAATGATTTCTCTGCATGATTCGACAATAAAAGGACAAAACTAACCCTTTTGGCAAAAACACAAAAAAAACCTCTTCTTGAAACTCTTTCCAAATCTTACGCCAAAAGCATAGCGCCTGTCTGTATTGGCCCACATCTTCGATGGATTCCCGAGTGATATATTCTTCGGTTCGCGAGACAACCGTTGTGAGAAGACCAAGAATAGAAGAATGTGGTCATATATCTCAGAGCTAGATCGTTTCCCGGTGAACAAGTCACTTTTGCCTCAACAAAAAATGGATTCAGTTTCGATAAGGTATCAGTGGCAACATCAAGATGAATGAGTTATTGAACAAATGATAACTCATGATCATGTCGTTCATTAGGAGTTGAAGAGGGGAAAACGACCATACATCGAAAGATTAATTCTATTTCTCATCATCGTGGAATTCGGAGCGCTATTAAATAAACTTTATGCGTAAAAGTAGTGGGGGCGCACTTGCCAAACTTAACAACAACGGTATTTAACCAAAATAACCGGCAACGTACCAAAATCGAAATTGGCCAGTTGCCGACATTAAACTACCATAGGCCTGACTGGGTCGTGGGACGCGGCCAATACAATGGGCTTGGCAGGACTAGCCCGCCTAAAAGGCCCGGCGTCCTAGCCCACTGTGATACGCCGCTGATATTTACATTAACGACGGGGTATCTCAGTGGGCTGGGCTACGCCGCCAGTTTTTTTGGCGACCCACAAATCATGGGGTCGAGTGACACACTAACATGCAACACACAACCCCCACCCTCCGTTCTTAGACCACTATCCATCTTGGTGCTGCCAGCCGCGCTCGAACCCTCTTTGTCGTCCCATCCGCACTGTGCCACTCTCTAGATCCTACTGCCCGCGCCATTTCGTCTCTCCATCTGCCACACCGTCGATCCTTTCGTGCCACAACTCTGTCTCTCTGTCGCCATGCTGCCGCTCCGTCCATGCTAGTTGGTGACGGGGTTCTTAAATGCATGGTACTCAGAGGCGGCAAAAGATCTCGGCAGGAGGCTGAGAACCCGCCTTGCCATCGCAACCCGGTGGAACAGGGCGAAGCCAGCCTATAAGAATCCCCCTTGCGTTAGTTCCTAACACCCCGGACTCCCAGGTACTACTTGTACCTTGGAGTTCGGCTCCCACCGTGACACATCAACGATGGACATCGCGACCGGACAGATGAAAAGGTTTCTAGTATAGGGTCTCATATGAAAGCCCTTGCGCCGTACCAAGGTAGATGTGGCCTCTTCTCCACACTAAGAACGAGGCCACTCCCTCGTAATATAAATATGTTTGTCCACCACAGAGGGAGGGACCAACCGACCAAGTAACCCTAGACACCGAGCAGACCAGAACCAACACAGCCCAATCAAGTGAATTGGGTACACGGATGAAGCCTGGTGATCAGGTGGATACGTGAGCACCCCTTCTCTGCTCGACATGTGTCTAACGACGTTAGCATTGTACACGCATCGACGCTGTCCAGCGCGTTGAGTGGAAGAGCGGAGAGATGCGGGGAAGGTGCACGGCAACGCGCTTAGCCGGGGAGACACTGGCGCGACCTCAGATGCGCGAGGTGGAGGCCGGCGAGGTAGTGGCCGTTAGTGAGTGGCAGTTAGTGGTCGTTAGTGAGTAGCAGAATCCAACGGTGGTGGACTAAATCCAATGATGATAACCGGGTGCTCACGTATCCCCCTGATCACCAAATCCACTCTCTTTGGGTACAAACCTTGTTGAGAGAATTGGGTGTACCGCAGCCAATACTTGCATGTTTATGGTGTGATAATATTGAGGTTACATGTCCCGATACGGTGTTTCATGCATGAATAAAACATATCGAGGTGGATTATTATTTTGTTCCTGAGAGAGTAGCTCAAAAAGTTTTCGACATAACTTTTATTCCTTCGAGTAGATCAATTAGCGGATGGTTTTACAAAGGCACTTTCTAAATCTTAACTTGGATAAGTTATGATTGAGGGGAGTGTTAAACATTGTATTATAGTCCCTCTCGTGTACGAGTCGTACACGTATTGTAGTTCCTTGTATCTCATGTATTCCCTGATATATAAACATACATGGTGGCCACAATTATGGTAACGTACAATCATAATCTTTTACATGTGACATTGCCAGCATAACAACGTAAGTTCATTAATTTTCTTTACCCGCGTTTTAGTATGTAGAAACATATCAGATTGCATTGAATTTTTGAAAGTAGATATTGGTCACATATAACGTTTTTTCATACACTTTTAGACGAGTCCACATGAAGTATGTAGCAGTTAGTTCATGCATAGGTCCACGGGTTGCAGTAATCTGTGGCAAGATAGTTGCACGAAGAAAACCAAAATTTGGATGTGGGTGGGGCCGTACATGAGAACCAACACAGCCCAATCAAGTGAATTGGGTACACGGATGAAGCCTGGTGATCAGGTGGATACGTGAGCACCCCTTCTCTGCTCGACATGTGTCTAACGACGTTAGCATTGTACACGCATCGACGCTGTCCAGCGCGTTGAGTGGAAGAGCGGAGAGATGCGGGGAAGGTGCACGGCAACGCGCTTAGCCGGGGAGACAACGGCGCGACCTCGGATGCGCGAGGTGGAGGCCGGCGAGGTAGTGGCCGTTAGTGAGTGGCGGTTAGTGGTCGTTAGTGAGTAGCAGAATCCAACGGTGGTGGACTAAATCCAATGATGATAACCGGGTGCTCACGTATCCCCCTGATCACCAAATCCACTCTCTTTGGGTACAAACCTTGTTGAGAGAATTGGGTGTACCGCAGCCAATACTTGCATGTTTATGGTGTGATAATATTGAGGTTACATGTCCTGATACAGTGTTTCATGCATGAATAAAACATATCGAGGTGGATTATTATTTTGTTCCTGAGAGAGTAGCTCAAAAAGTTTTCGACATAACTTTTATTCCTTCAGTAGATCAATTAGCAGATGGTTTTACAAAGGCACTTTCTAAATCTTAACTTGGATAAGTTATGATTGAGGGGAGTGTTAAACATTGTATTATAGTCCCTCTCGTGTACGAGTCGTACACGTATTGTAGTTCCTTGTATCTCATGTATTCCCTGATATATAAACATACATGGTGGCCACAATTATGGTAACGTACAATCATAATCTTTTACATGTGACATTGCCAGCATAACAACGTAAGTTCATTAATTTTCTTTACCCGCGTTTTAGTATGTAGAAACATATCAGATTGCATTGAATTTTTGAAAGTAGATATTGGTCACATATAACGTTTTTTCATACACTTTTAGACGAGTCCACATGAAGTATGTAGCAGTTAGTTCATGCATAGGTCCACGGGTTGCAGTAATCTGTGGCAAGATAGTTGCACGAAGAAAATCGAAATTTGGATGTGGGTGGGGCCGTACATGAGACCTAAGCTACAATATGGCACATTCAGTAATAGGTATTTGGAATGTTGTATCATGTATTTTATTGGACAAGTTTTCCTGCTTAAAAACATATACAAACGACCAGGGATAAGCATCTGCTCTGTAAACCGAAAGTTTACTCCCTGCTCATGCTAAATTGAGCATTGCCTTCAGTAATTAAAACCTTGATTTCAGTAGTTTTAATTACTGTCACCTCTCTTTAGTCAATGACTATGCCACGATTATTCGCGTATGATGTAAAGAGCGACATGAACATAACCAACACCCAACGCAATGATTTTTTTTTTGGGGTGGGGGGCATTGGCCCCCGGCCCCCCAAGGTTACACATACCTCTGCCATGAAAAACAGGATGGATAGATGCAGTTCATGGTAAATTGGACATGCCTAGAATTTGATCCAGTCAACTATATTATAAACGGGAACATGCAGCTGCTTACGCGTAGAAAGTTTTGATCACCATCAGCGTCCCGTAGTCAATGACTGTTGCGGATCAGATCATGGATCGATGAAATCAGGGAATACGCGAGAACAGAATGTACTTTGCCCGATACAGCTTGGTTAATAATACTATGTTGTTCTTTTGTTGTACGGATGAGAATGCTAACACAGATGTAGATCTGGCTAAGCTAATCTCGAAGAAAAGAAAATTGTAAGTATATGAGTGCACATGAGTGCCGCGTGTCCCAACGCCCCAGTTGAGTTGGGCAGACGAGACGGAGCCTGCCTGGCTGCCGGCCGGCCGGTCACATGGTTTTGTTTGTGTCGCGGGCGGCACTGAATTCGCAAAGGCAAAAAAAAAGGCATTCGGTGGCCGTGTTTCGGCCGTGCCGCTGCCGGGGCCGGACCGCCGAACTGACTGACTTGCACGCCCTGAGAGCATCTCCGCGCGACCGTTTGCGTCGGCGTTGACCGAAAATGCATCTGGCACCCTTTTCAGCAAAGTGATATGCCGTAAAGTGTCCGCTCGTGTCTCCATCGGACCCGTCTGGCAACGAGTCTGCATCGAGGGCATCGCTTCGGCGGTCAGCGCTTCCGCGTCTGCGCCGCAGCCTTCGCCATCAATAGCGCGGTTGTCTATTCTGCGCGCGCAGTGGCGGGCGGTGGCTAGGCTTCTGGGCCGCCTTCAATAGCATCGTATCCCGCGCGCGGCCGCCCTTAAAAGACCACCGCCGCATTCATCCTTCGCCCACACCACCACTCGCACCACCACCGCGGCAGCGTCATGGGGAAGAAGAACGACTTCGAGGCCTCCGGCAGCGGCAACAAGAGGGTGCCGCTCCCCGTCTCGCTGGGGAGGCTAATGCACGGCAAATGGTTGCCGTGCGAGGCCTGGTCCGACGTGCAACTGCCTGGCGGCTTAGCTGCCGGGTGCCCATCCCTCCAGTCCCTGCGCGCGAGCCTGACCGGACCGCGGGGATCCGGCGAAGGAGGCGGTACCTGCCGCCGGACCTCCGCGCCGGCGTACGCCATCGACTCCGACAGTTGGCGTACGTATCTGTTGACCGAGACGGATAAGAGAAGAAGGGCAGGCTTCATGGGCGACAGGGATTTTCTCTTCGCGGCTGCACCGCCGACTCGTCCACGAAGATAGGAGGCGCCGACGCGTCGTCAGCAGGCGCCGACGCGCGTGCAGTACAACGACGACAACGCCTACGATGACGAGGACGACTACATCGAGGCGCTCGCGTACCACAGCAGGCCATGGCGACGGGCCGCAATTTCGAGTTCCCGGAGAACATGACGGACGACGAGATGGCGAAGCTCGGCGTCCTCGTCTCCGAGAACGACGCGCCTGTGCAGCCGCCGCTGCCCCACTACGCCACCGGTGTCATGCCGCCGGGCCTGTCGGAGGATGAAGCCCTTCGACAGGTGCTACAGGACTCGGCGGCGCCACAACCGCCTCTGTACAACCCCTGGGCTCCTCCTCCACAGCCGCAGCCCTGGGCGTCTCCTCCTGACAAGGGATTAACTTGCCAATGCCTACAAGTAGTAGACTAGGGTTTCGTTGGATGTAGAGGGCAAATAGATCTTGAAGGTTTCAGCCGAAAAGTACTCGACAATGTAAAAACTAGGATTTGTGAGACAATGATTCGATACTTTCTTTGTCCCTCGACTCCCCCTTATATAGGAGGTGGAGCCGAGGGATTCGTGATACACAAGTTTACAGAGTCCGGGAGGGTTTCTAACCCATCCCGCAAGATTACAAACAATGACTCCTATTACAACTCTAGCTTTTCCTAATAGTATCTTAGGCTTCCGAATCTTCTTATCCTTCGGGTTGTGGGCCTTCAGTAAACCCCGGGTACCATCTTCGGCAAGCCCATTGGGGATGCCTATGTCAGTAGCCCCCGAGATTTTGCTTGAATCGCAGAGTCAGGGAAAATCTCCACCTTTATATTTATTCGATAACTCTGAACGTTACCACATATCTTTACATACAAATTTCTATATTGTACAGGGATAATGGTAGTTGGGGCTAGTTCATCTGACGGATCAGGTACTAGTTAACTGCTCTAGTGGCAATCCGCAAAAACCTACTTCAAGATCACGTCCCTGGACATGATCTCGGGATACTGGTGTAAACTTCGACGAGTGCCGCTTAAGGTCTTACCATTCTGTCGAGTCCCAGTCATATTTATCGGGTACCTAACGCGTCCATTAGGATTTTTCTTCGTATCTGTTGATACGGAAAAAAGTAGCAAACCGACGTCAGAGACGGCGCCACACCACACAGAACGGATCTGGGGTCTTACCTTCGCAAAGTTTTGCGGCATTCAAAAATTGTTCGCAACTTTGGCGTTCTGAGAATATATTGTCGAGTGCTTATTCGGCTGTTGGAATAGCACATTTTACCGAGTCAATGTATGACTTATATTGCCTTCCCGATGGAAGTATATGTAGAGTTATTTGTATAACTCGAAATATATCACTTCTTTCTTTCTTTTTCTTCTCTTTTTTATAATTTCATCGGGCACGCGAACAGCGTTCCCGATGGGAGTAGCCCCCAAGGCTACAGCCAAGGACTTGTGCTTGGTTGTAGGCTCAACATTCTAATGCCTCATGTCACTATATTGTCATTCTTTCTCGAGGTTTTATATCTATCGGGTGCGCGAACAGAGCTCCCGATGGGAGTAGCCCCCGAGGCTATGAACAAATGCTTGCGTTTGGTCATAGGCTCTCGCCATTTCTATTTTGCCATATTCGAATGTTTCTTTTTTCCAAAATAGCCCCCGAGCATTTGAGCAAAAACTTGTATTTGATCAAAGGCTCTCGAAACAATAATCTTCTGCTGTCGCCATTCTTGTGAAGCTTCATATCCGAGATTTTCTTTTACCAAGGTGACATCACTGCTGATGACAGCCACGACCAATGTATCGGGAAAACGCGAGAACCGCTATCTCTCTGCCTTGTGGGCCAGAAATCCTGTCAATTTGACACGTCGTGCAAGTGGGGGACACACGTCCTCCGCTTTTCCTGGCGCACGTACTGTAGCTGCTGTGTTTTCTCGTCTATATGAAATTACTTTTTACCCCTTGTCCACGTGTACAGCATCTGTTCCGCAATTTCTCAATCCAACGGTGCGTCCGTTCAGCGCACCTCTATATAAAGGCATCGTCTTCCTCCTCTAGTCCTTTCGCTCGCGCCGCATCTCTGCTTCTCCTCTGCAAGATCCTCCATTGCTCTCGTTGCTTCAAGCGCTCAGCCATACTCACACCCTTCGCCACCAAGCTCATTGATGCCGCCTGATGTCTACGGGTGCTTCTATTCTTGTAGACAGTGTTGGGCCTCCAAGAGCAGAGGTTTGTAGAACAGCAGCAAGTTTCCCTTAAGTGGATCACCCAAGGTTTATCGAACTCAGGGAGGAAGAGGTCAAAGGTATCCCTCTCATGCAACCCTGCAACCACAAAGCAAGAAGTCTCTTGTGTCCCCAACACACCTAATAGGTGCACTAGTTCGGCGAAGAGATAGTGAATTACAGGTGGTATGAATAAGTATGAGCAGTAGCAACGGCACCAGAAAAGTGCTTGCTGGCGTGCGATTGATGGTATTAATATTGCAGGAAGTAAAGATGCGGTAAAAACGAGTAAACAAGCAGCGATAGCAGATATTTAGGAACAAGGCCTAGGGATCATACTTTCACTAGTGGACACTCTCAACATTGATCACATAACGAGAATAAATAGATAGATGCTAGACTCTACACCCTCTTGTTGGATGATGAACACCACTAACTGTGTAGGATTACACGAACCCTCAATGCCGGAGTTAACAAGCTCCACAATATTCAATGTTCATATTTAAATAACCTTAGAGTGCATAACGGATCAACATAACCAAACCAAGTACTAACATAGCATGCACACTTGTCACCTTCACACTACGAAAGGAGGAATAGATCACATCAATACTATCATAGCAATAGTTAACTTCATAATCTACAAGAGATCACAATCATAGCCTACGCCAAGTACTACACGATGCACACACTTGTCACCATTACACCGTGCGGGAGGAATAAACTACTTTAATAACATCACTAGAGTAGCACACAGATATATTGTGATACAAAACATATTGCAATCATAAAGAGATATAAATAAGCACTTCACTATGCCATTCATAACGGTGAATAAGTATTCTGTGAAATATAGCCTAAGAGACCCACACGGTGCACACACTGTCACCTTTACACACGTGGGACAAGGAGTCTCCGGAGATCACATAAGTAAAATCCACTTGACTAGCACAATGACATCTAGATCACAAGCATCATCATATGAATCTCAATCATGTAAGGCAGCTCATGAGATTATTGTATTGAAGCACATAGGAGAGAGATTAACCACATAGCTACCGGTACAGCCCCGAGCCTCGATGGAGAACTGATACGTCTCCGACGTATCGATAATTTCTTATGTTCCATGCCACATTATTGATGTTATCTACATGTTTTATGCACACTTTATGTCATATTCGTGCATTTTCTGGAACTAACCTATTAACAAGATGCCGAAGTGCCAGTTCCTGTTTTCTGCTTTTTTTGGTTTCAGAAATCCTAGTAACGAAATATTCTCGGAATCGGACGAAATCAACGCCAAAGTTCCTATTTTCACCGGAAGCATCCAGAACACCCGGGAAGGACCGGAGGGGGCACCGGGCCCCCGGACCATAGGCCGGCGCGGCCCAGGCCCCGGCCGCGCCGCCCTATGGTGTCGTTGCCCCTTCGACCCTCCTGCGCCGCCTCTTCGCCTATATAAAGCCCCCGGATCGAAAACCCCGAGGCGTTCGACGAAAACCACGAGAACCTTCCGGAGCCGCCGCCATCGCGACGCCAAGATCCGGGGACAGGAGTCTCTCGTTCCGGCACGCCGCCGGAGCGGGGAAGTGCCCCGGAAGGCTCCTCCATCGACACCGCTGCCATCTCCACCGCCATCTTCATTACCGCTGCTGCTCCCATGAGGAGGGAGTAGTTCTCCATCGAGGCTCGGGGCTGTACCGGTAGCTATGTGGTTAATCTCTCCTATGTACTTCAATACAATGATCTCATGAGCTGCTTTACATGATTGAGATTCATATGAGTTTGTATCACAATTTATCTATGTGCTACTCTAGCAAAGTTATTAAAGTAGTTCTATTCCTCCCGCACGTGTGTAAAGGTGACGAGTGTGTGCACCGTGTTAGTACTTGGTTTATGCTATGATCATGATCTCTTGTAGATTGCGAAGTTAACTATTGCTATGATAATATTGATGTGATCTATTCCTCCTACATATGCATGAAGGTGACGGTGTGCATGCTATGCTAGTACTTGGTTTAGTCTTTTGATCTATCTTACACTAAAGGTTACTTAAACATGAGCATTATTGTGGAGCTTGTTAACTCCGGCATTGAGGGTTCGTGTAATCCTACGCAATGTGTTCATCATCCAACAAAAGTGTAGAGTATGCATTTATCTATTCTGTTATGTGATCAATGTTGAGAGTGTCCACTAGTGAAAGTGTAATCCCTAGGCCTTGTTCCTAAATACTGCTATTACTGCTTGTTTACTACATGCCAGCAAGCTATTTTCTGGCACCGTTGCTACTGCTCATATATATTTATACCACCTGTATTTCACTATCTCTTCGCCGAACTAGTGCACCTATTTGGTGTGTTGGGGACACAAGAGACTTCTTGCTTTGTGGTTGCTGGGTTGCATGAGAGGGATATCTTTGACCTCTTCCTCCCTGAGTTCGATAAACCTTGGGTGATCCACTTAAGGGAAAACTTGCTCGCCGTTCTACAAACCTCCGCTCTTGGAGGCCCAACACTCGTCTACGAGGAAAGGAGGGGGAAAGTAGACATCAAGCTATTTTCACAGCGCCGTTGCCGGGGAGGAAAGGTAAAAGGTACTCACACTCCGGATCTCGGCTACTAAGCTATTTCCCGGCGCTGTAAGTACTCAAAGCTATTTCCTTTAGAGCCTGCAATTGCAACTTTTTGTTTCTTGTTTTACACTAGTAAGGCATAATGGAAAATATCTGTGAGCTTTTTACACTATTTCCTGAGTCAAGACATGAATGGTTTAATGCGAAAATTAAAAAACCTATGGAACCTTATTTGCATGCTAGTAGCAATGATATTAGTATGAACGCTTTGAACACCATTGTTGCTAATGATATGGAAAATTCTAAGCTTGGGGAAGCTGGCTTTGATGAGCATGATCTTTTTAGTCCCCCAAGAATTGAGGAGAAAATTTTCTTTGATGATACTTTGCCTCCTATTTATGATGATTATAATGATAGTAGTCTTATGGTACCGCCTGTTATGAAGGATGAATTTGATTATGATTACAATATGCATCCTATATTTGATTATGAGAATAATAATGATAGCTACTTTGTTGAATTTGCTCCCACTACAACTAATAAAATTGATTATGCTTATGTGGAGAGTAATTATTTTATGCATGAGACTCATGATAAGAATGCTTTATGTGATAGTTATATTGTTGAGTTTGCTCATGATGCTACTGAAAGTTATTATGAGAGAGGAAAATATGGTTGTAGAAATTTTCATGTTACTAAAACACCTCTCTATGTGCTGAAATTTTTGAAGCTACACTTGTTTTATCTTCCTATGCTTGTTACTTTGCTCTTCATGAACTTGTTTATTTACAAGATTCCTATGCATAGGAAGCATGTTAGACTTAAATTTGTTTCATACTTGCCTCTTGATGCTCTCTTTTGCTTCAAATACTATTTCTTGCAAGTGCATCATTAAAACTGCTGAGCCCATCTTAATGGCTATAAAGAAAAGAACTTCTTGGGAGATAACCCATGTGTTATTTTGCTACAGTACTTTGTTTTATATTTGTGTCTTGGAAGTTGTTTACTACTGTAGCAACCTCTCCTTATCTTAGTTTTGTGTTTTGTTGTGCCAAGTTAAGCCGTTGATAGAAAAGTAAGTACTAGATTTGGATTACTGCGCAGTTCCAGATTTCTTTGCTGTCACGAATCTGGGTCCACCTCCCTGTAGGTAACTCAGAAAATTAAGCCAATTTACGTGCATGATCCTCAGATATGTATGCAACTTTCATTCAATTTGGGAATTTTCATTTGAGCAAGTCTGGTGCCATTTTAAAATTCGTCAATACGAACTGTTCTGTTTTGACAGATTCTGCCTTTTATTTCGCATTGCCTCTTTTGCTATGTTGGATGAATTTCTTTGATCCACTAATGTCCAGTAGCATTATGCAATGTCCAGAAGTGTTAAGAATGATTGTGTCACCTCTGAATATGTTAATTTATATTGTGCACTAACCCTCTAATGAGTTGTTTCGAGTTTGGTGTGGAGGAAGTTTTCAAGGATCAAGAGAGGAGTATGATGCAACATGATCAAGGAGAGTGAAAGCTCTAAGCTTGGGGATGCCCGATGGTTCACCCCTGCATATATCAAGAAGACTCAAGCGTCTAAGCTTGGGGATGCCCAAGGCATCCCCTTCTTCATCGACAACATTATCAGGTTCCTCCCCTGAAACTATATTTTTATTCCATCACATCTTATGTGCTTTACTTGGAGCGTCTGTATGCTTTTATTTTTGTTTGTATTTGAATAAATTGGATTACATCATGCTTGTGTGGGAGAGAGACACGCTCCGCTGGTTCGTATGAACACATGTGTTCTTAGCTCATAGTATTCATGGCGAAGTTTCTTCTTCGTTAAATTGTTATATGGTTGGAATTGGAAAATGATACATGTAGTAATTGCTATAATGTCTTGGGTAATATGATACTTGGCAATTGTTGTGCTCATGTTTAAGCTCTTGCATCATATACTTTGCACCTATTAGTGAAGAAATACATAGAGCATGCTAAAATTTGGTTTGCATAATTGGTCTCTCTAAGGTCTAGATAATTTCTAGTAAAGTGTTTGAACAACAAGGAAGACGATGTATAGTCTTATAATGCTTGTAATATGTCTCTTATGTAAGTTTTGTTGTACTAGTTCATACTTGTGTTTGTTTCAAACAACCTTGCTAGCCTAAACCTTGTATCGAGAGGGAATACTTCTCATGCATCCAAATCCTTGAGCCAAACAACACTATGCCATTTGTGTCCACCATACCTACCTACTACATGGTATTTCTGCCATTCCAAAGTAAATTGCTTGAGTGCTACCTTTAAACAATTCAAAATTTATCACCTCTGATTTGTGTCAATGTTTTATAGCTCATGAGGAAGTATGTGGTGTTTATCTTTCAATCTTGTTGGGCAACTTTCACCAATGGACTAGTGGCTTCATCCGCTTATCCAATAATTTTGCAAAAAGAGCTGGCAATGGGATTCCCGAGTCCCAAATTAATTAACAAAAATAGACACTCCTCCATGGTATGTGATTGTTGGACGGCACCCGAAGGATTCGGTTAGCCATGGCTTGTGTAAGCAAAGGTTGGGAGGAGTGTCATCATAATAAAACTAAAATAAAAAGGCACTCCTTCGTGGTATGAGATTGTTGGCAGGCACCCGAGGATTCGGTTAGCCATGGTTTGTGAAAGAAAGGTTGGAAGGAGTGCCATCCAAAAATAAAATAAAATGGGAGCTGCTCTTTGAAGGTTTGTCTGGCAAGGGGGTTAGAGTACCCGCTACCATTCGTTGACAACAACATACACCTCTCAAAACTTTATTTTTATGCTCTCTTAATGTTTTCAAAATAAAAGCTCTAGCACAAATATAGCAATCGATGCTTTCCTCTTTGGAGGACCATTCTTTTACTTTCAATGTTGAGTCAGTTCACCTATTTCTCTCCACCTCAAGAAGCAAACACTTGTGTGAACTGTGCATTGATTCCTACATATTTGCATATTGCACTTGTTATATTACTCTATGTTGACAATATCCATGAGATATACATGTTACAAGTTGAAAGCAACCGCTGAAACTTAATCTTCTTTTGTGTTGCTTCAATACCTTTTACTTTGAATTATTGCTTTATGAGTTAACTTTTATGCAAGACTTATTGATGCTTGTCTTGAAGTGCTATTCATGAAAAGTCTTTGCTTTATGATTCAGTTGTTTACTCATGTCATTACCATTGTCTTGGATTGCTGCATTCATTACATATGCTTTACAAATAGTATGATCAAGATTATGATGGCATGTCACTCCAGAAATTATCTTTGTTATCGTTTTACCTGCTCGGGACGAGCGAGAACTAAGCTTAGGGATGCTGATACGTCTCCGACGTATCGATAATTTCTTATGTTCCATGCCACATTATTGATGTTATCTACATGTTTTATGCACACTTTATGTCATATTCGTGCATTTTCACGGAACTAACCTATTAACAAGATGCCGAAGTGCCAGTTCCTGTTTTCTCGCTGTTTTTGGTTTCGAAATCCTAGTAACGAAATATTCTCGGAATCGGACGAAATCAACGCCAAAGTTCCTATTTTCACCGGAAGCATCCGAACACCGGGAAGGACCGGAGGGGGGCATCGGGCCCCCGCACCATAGGCCGGCGCGGCCCAGGCCCTGGCCACGCCGCCCTATGGTGTCGTCGCCCCTTCGACCCTCCTGCGCCGCCTCTTCGCCTATATAAAGCCCCTGGATCGAAAACCCTGAGGCGTTCGATGAAAACCACAGAAACCTTCCAGAGCCGCCGCCATCGCGACGCCAAGATCTGGGGGACAGGAGTCTCTGTTCCGGCACGCTGCCGGAGCGGGGAAGTGCCCCCGGAAGGCTCCTCCATCGACACCGCTGCCATCTCCACCGCCATCTTCATCACCGCTGCTGCTCCCATGAGGAGGGAGTAGTTCTCCATCGAGGCTCGGGGCTGTACCGGTAGCTATGTGGTTAATCTCTCCTATGTACTTCAATACAATGATCTCATGAGCTGCTTTACATGATTGAGATTCATATGAGTTTGTATCACAATTTATCTATGTGCTACTCTAGCAAAGTTATTAAAGTAGTTCTATTCCTCCCTGCACGTGTGTAAAGGTGACGGTGTGTGCACCGTGTTAGTACTTGGTTTATGCTATGATCATGATCTCTTGTAGATTGCGAAGTTAACTATTGCTATGATAATATTGATGTGATCTATTCCTCCTACATATGCATGAAGGTGACGAGTGTGCATGCTATGCTAGTACTTGGTTTAGTCTTTTGATCTATCTTACACTAAAGGTTACTTAAACATGAGCATTATTGTGGAGCTTGTTAACTCCGGCATTGAGGGTTCGTGTAATCCTACGCAATGTGTTCATCATCCAACAAAAGTGTAGAGTATGCATTTATCTATTCTGTTATGTGATCAATGTTGAGAGTGTCCACTAGTGAAAGTGTAATCCCTAGGCCTTGTTCCTAAATGTCGCTATTACTTGCTTGTTTACTACATGCCGACAAGCTATTTTACGGCACCGTTGCTACTCGCTTCATATATATTTATACCACCTTGTATTTCACTATCTCTTCGCCGAACTAGTGCACCTATTTGGTGTGTTGGGGACACAAGAGACTTCTTGCTTTGTGGTTGCGGGGTTGCATGAGAGGGATATCTTTGACCTCTTCCTCCCTGAGTTCGATAAACCTTGGGTGATCCACTTAAGGGAAAACTTGCTGCTGTTCTACAAACCTCTGCTCTTGGAGGCCCAACACTGTCTACAGGAAAGGAGGGGGAAAGTAGACATCACTCCCTCCTCATGGGAGACAGCAGCGTTGATGAAGATGGCGGTGGTGTCGATGGAGGAGCCTTCCGGGGGCACTTCCCCGTCCCGGCAGCGTGCCGGAACAGAGACTCCTGTCCCCCAGATCTTGGCTTCGCGATGGCGGCGGCTCTGGAAGGTTTTCTCTGGTTTCATCGAACTTGTCGAGGTTTTTAGGTCAGGGGCCCTTATATAGGCGAAGAGGCGGAGTCGGAGGGTCGACGAGGCGACGACACACTAGGGGGGCGCGCCCCCCCCCAGGGCCGCGCCGGCCTGTCATCTGGGGGCCCAGTGGCCCCCCTCTGGCCTCTCTCGGGTGTTCTGGAAGCTTCGCGTGATCCTAAGATGTTGGGCGTTGATTTCGTCCGATTCCGAGAATATTTCCTTACTAGGATTTACGAAACCAAAAACGCGAGAAAACAACAAGCTGGCCCTTCGGCATCTCGTCAATAGGTTAGTTCCGGAAAACGCATCAAAACGATGTAAAGTGTGTATAAAACATGTAAGTATCATCAATAATGTGGCATGGAACATAAGAAATTATCGATACGTCGGAGACGTATCACCGCCTCGCATCCGATTGACTAGGCATAGCACTCCAGAGTCTAAGATGGCCGCCGAAGATCTGGAGTGGGAGAGATCCAAGATCTCCAGTCAAGATATGAACCTGCTAAAGAAGCTGGGGTTCACCAAGAAGGAGAACACGCTGCGCTTCCCCAAGGAGGAAAGCTACCCATCACCTCCAATGGAGTATCGGGTCAGTTTTGTCGATCATCTCATCCGTGGTCTTTCTTCCCCCATCCACGAGTTTCTCCGTGGTCTTCTTTTTGTTTATGGGCTTCAGCTACATCAGCTGACGCTCAATTCCATTCTCCACGTGTCGATTTTTATCACACTGTGTGAGTGCTTCCTCGGAGTCCATCCGAATTGGGCTCTGTGGAAGCGCATTTTCTGCATCCGTCGTAATGGCGCCCACGGCGTCGCCTATAACATCGGCGGCGTCGTTATCTGTGTGCGTCCCGACGTCGAATATTTCGACGTCAAATTCCTTGATTCTGTCCAAGGGTGGCGCAAGAGATGACTCTATATACATGAGGAGGGCTCTGATTCAGTGGAGTACAACATTGCTCCCTTTGACGGAAAAACCAAGATTCTTCGCCGCCGATCCTGGGATGCTGAAGCTACCGAAGAAGAAAAAACAGCGACAGAGGTGCTGATGACTCGCATCCGTGAACTCCAGAACACCCGCGGCAAGGAATTGTCGGGTATCCAGATCACAACATATTTCCTTAGGATTAGAGTGCAGCCTCTGCAAGCTCGCAAAAATCCCCTTTGGACGTATGCTGGTGATGAAGATGTCGAGAGAATTTCCAAGGACCTTCCTGTGAAGGACTTGGAAAAATTGATCCAAAGGATGTCAAAGCTTAGCAAGAAGGACAACATTCCTACTTCTTGCCGCGTTGCGCCATATAGTGGCGCCAATCCCCTTCCCGAGGTAATTTTTCCTTTTGGTTGCTATATTGTCTCCTCGAGTTTTATTATTTGTTGACTACTATCTTGCTGACTTTTTTGCCTAACTTATTTTTTCTTATCGACACTCTTTATTTTTTATCGACATTCTTTTTTTCTCAGAACCATCCCTCTCTCACTTCTCTTCCTCCCCTTCCTGAGGGTGGAGAAGTTGAAGACCGTACCGTTGTCGATGATGACAACCAAGGCACCTCGCGCCCTGACAGTGAAGTCGCGGGTTCTCACAGATCCGCGGCTTCTTCTGAAAAAGATGCTGAGTCTGAAGCCACTGCTTCGACACACTCCCCTCCTCCTGCTTCTCCAAAGAACAAGAGGAAAAGGAATGAAGTCAAAGATTCCGGCACCTCCAAAGCCGAAGAAGCTAATCCTTCAGATGGGAAAGCAGCTTTCAATCCATACACCGATGCCCTCGTCAGCTCGTAAGTTACTCCTTACTCCTTACATTTTTGCTCTTTAACGTTTTTTTATCTTTTTTGCTTCTTATACTGTCGCCATTTTTGTTGTAGTGGTGACGAGGAAGAAGAACAACCTATTGATGCGGCTGCTTGAACGAGTACGTCGCGTACTGATACGTCTCCGACGTATCGATAATTTCTTATGTTCCATGCCACATTATTGATGTTATCTACATGTTTTATGCACACTTTATGTCATATTCGTGCATTTTCTGGAACTAACCTATTAACAAGATGCCGAAGTGCCAGCTCTCGTTTTCTCGCTGTTTTTGGTTTCGTAAATCCTAGTAACGAAATATTCTCGGAATCGGACGAAATCAACGCCCAAGTTCCTATTTTCACCGGAAGCATCCAGAACACCCGGGAAGGACCAGAGGGGAGCCCTGGGGGCCCCACACCACACCCCGGGGCGGCCAGGGGGGGCCGCGCCCCCCTATAGTGTGGGCCCCCCAGAAGCCCTCCTGCGCCGCCTCTTCGCCTATATAAAGCCCCTGACCTAAAAACCTCGACACGATTGACGAAATCCACAGAAACCTTCCAGAGCCGCCGCCATCGCGAGGCCAAGATCTGGGGGACAGGAGTCTCTGTTCCGGCACGCCGCCGGAGCAGGGAAGTGCCCCCGGAAGGCTTCTCCATCGACACCGCTGCCATCTCCACCGCCATCTTCATCACCGCTGCTGCTCCCATGAGGAGGGAGTAGTTCTCCATCGAGGCTCGGGGCTGTACCGGTAGCTATGTGGTTCATCTCTCCCATGTACCTCAATACAATAATCTCATAAGCTGGTTTACATGATTGAGATTCATATGAGTTTTGTATCACTACTATCTATGTGCTACTCTAGCAATGTTATTAAAGTAGTTTTATTCCTCCTGCACGTGTGTAAAGGTGACAGTGTGTGCACCGTGTTAGTACTTGGTTTATGCTATGATCATGATCTCTTGTAGATTGCGAAGTTAACTATTGCTATGATAATATTGATGTGATCTATTCCTCCTACATATGCATGAAGGTGACGAGTGTGCATGCTATGTTAGTACTTGGTTTAGTCTTTTGATCTATCTTACACTAAAGGTTACTAAAATATGAGCATTATTGTGGAGCTTGTTAACTCCGGCATTGAGGGTTCGTGTAATCCTACGCAATGTGTTCATCATCCAACAAAAGTGTAGAGTATGCATTTATCTATTCTGTTATGTGATCAATGTTGAGAGTGTCCACTAGTGAAAGTGTAATCCCTAGGCCTTGTTCCTAAATACTGCTATCGCTGCTTGTTTACTGTTTTTACTGTGTTACTACTGCTGCAATACTACCACCATCAACTACACGCCCGCAAGCTATTTTCTGGCACCGTTGCTACTGCTCATATATATTCATACCACCTGTATTTCACTATCTCTTCGCCGAACTAGTGCACCTATTAGGTGTGTTGGGGACACAAGAGACTTCTTGCTTTGTGGTTGCAGGGTTGCATGAGAGGGATATCTTTGACCTCTTCCTCCCCGAGTTCGATAAACCTTGGGTGATCCACTTAAGGGAAAACTTGCCGCTGTTCTACAAACCTCTCGCTCTTGGAGGCCCAACACCGTCTACAGGAAAGGAGGGGGAAAGTAGACATCAAGCACTTTTCCTGGCGCCGTTGCTCGGGAGGAAAGGTAAAAGGCACTCATACTTCGGTTCCAGGTAAAGTACTTTTCTGGCGCCATTGTGTTTGTGCTCGAAGCTATTTCCTTTAGATCCTGCAATTGCAACTTTTTGTTTCTTGTTTTACACTAGTTTGGCATAATGGACAAGAGTGAGCTTCTATTTCTATTTCCTGATTTAAAACATGGATTGTTTGATGCGAAAATTAAAAAACCTATTGAATCTTATTTGCATGCTGGTAGTAATATTAGTATGAACGCTTTGAACACCATTGTTGATAATAATATAGAAAGTTCTAAGCTTGGGGAAGCTGGTTTTCATGATCTTTTTAGTCCCCCAAGCATTGAGGAGAAAATTTTCTTTGATGATACTTTGCCTCCTATTTATGATGATTATAATGATAGTGGTCTTTTGGTGCCACCTACTATGGAGAGTAAATTTTGTTATGATTATACTATGCCTCCTACACTTGATGAGAATAATAATGATAGCTACTTTGTTGAATTTGCTCCTACTACAATTAATAAGAATAACTATGCTTTTGTTGGGAGTAGTACTAATTTTATGCATGAGACTCATGATAAGAATGTTTCATTTGATAGTTATATTGTTGAGTTTGCTCATGATGCTACTGAAAGTTATTATAAGAGAGGAAAATATGGTTGTAGAAATTTTCATGTTACTAAAATACCTCTCTATGTGCTGAAATTTTTCAAGCTACACTTGTTTTATCTTCCTATGCTTGTTACTTTGCTCTTCATGAACTTGTTTATTTACAAGATTCCTATGCATAGGAAGCATGTTAGACTTAAATGTGTTTTGAATTTGCCTCTTGATGCTCTCTTTTGCTTCAAATACTATTTCTTGCAAGTGCATCATTAAAACTGCTGAGCCCATCTTAATGGCTATAAAGAAAAGAACTTCTTGGGAGATAACCCATGTGTTATTTTGCTACAGTACTTTGTTTTATATTTGTGTCTTGGAAGTTGTTTACTACTGTATCAACCTCTCCTTATCTTAGTTTAGTGTTTTATTGTGCCAAGTAAAGTCGTTGATAGAAAAGTTCATACTAGATTTGGATTACTGCACAGAAACAGATTTCTTTGCTGTCACGAATCTGGGCAAAATTCTCTGTAGGTAACTCAGAAAATTATGCCAATTTACGTGAGTGATCCTCAGATATGTACGCAACTTTCATTCAATTTGGGCATTTTCATTTGAGCAAGTCTGGTGCCATTTTAAAATTCGTCAATACGAACTGTTCTGTTTTGACAGATTCTGCCTTTTATTTCGCATTGCCTCTTTTGCTATGTTGGATGAATTTCTTTGATCCACTAATGTCCAGTAGCTTTATGCAATGTCCAGAAGTGTTAAGAATGATTGTGTCACCTCTGAACATGTTAATTTTTATTGTGCACTAACCCTCTAATGAGTTGTTTCGAGTTTGGTGTGGAGGAAGTTTTCAAGGATCAAGAGAGGAGTATGATGCAACATGATCAAGGAGAGTGAAAGCTCTAAGCTTGGGAATGCCCCGGTGGTTCACCCCTGCATATATCAAGAAGACTCAAGCGTCTAAGCTTGGGGATGCCCAAGGCATCCCCTTCTTCATCGATAAATTATCAGGTTCCTTCTCTTGAAACTATATTTTTATTCAATCACATCTTATGTACTTTACTTGGAGCGTCTGTTTGTTTTTGTTTTTGTTTTTGTTTGAATAAATTCTTGTGTGGGAGAGAGACACGCTCCGCTGGTTCGTATGAACACATGTGTTCTTAGCTCATAATATTCATGGCGAAGTTTCCTCTTCGTTAAATTGTTATATGGTTGGAATTGGAAAATGCTACATGTAGTAATTGCTATAATGTCTTGGGTAATATGATACTTGGCAATTGTTGTGCTCTTGTCTAAGCTCTTGCATCATATACCTTGCACCCATTAATGAAGAAATACATAGAGCATGCTAAAATTTGGTTTGCATATTTGGTTTCTCTAAGGTCTAGATAATTTCTAGTATTGAGTTTTGAACAACAAGGAAGACGGTGTAGAGTCTTATAATGTTTACAATGTGTCTTTTATGTGAGTTTTGCTGCACCGGTTCATCCTTGTGTTTGTTTCAAATAAACCTTGCTAGCCTAAACCTTGTATCGAGAGGGAATACTTCTCATGCATCCAAAATACTTGAGCCAACCACTATGCCATTTGTGTCCACCATACCTACCTACTACATGGTATTTCTCCGCCATTCCAAAGTAAATTGCTTGAGTGCTACCTTTAAAATTCCATCATTCACCTTACAATATATAGCTCATGGGACAAATAGCTTAAAAACTATTGTGGTATTGAATATGTACTTATGCACTTTATCTCTTATTAAGTTGCTTGTTGTGCGATAACCATGTTTCGGGGACGCCATCAACTACTCTTTGTTGAATTTCATGTGAGTTGCTATGCATGCTCGTCTTGTCCGAAGTAAGAGCGATCTACCACCTTATGGTTAAGCATGCATATTGTTAGAGAAGAACATTGGGCCGCTAACTAAAGCCATGATCCATGGTGGAAGTTTCAGCTTTGGACATATATCCTCAATCTCAAATGAGAAAATTATTAATTGTTGTTACATGCTTATGCATAAAAGAGGAGTCCATTATCTCGTTGTCTATGTTGTCCCGGTATGGATGTCTAAGTTGAGAATAATCAATAGCGAGAAATCCAATGCGAGCTTTCTCCTTAGACCTTTGTACAAGCGGCATAGAGGTACCCCTTTGTGACACTTGGTTAAAACATGTGCATTGTGATGATCCAGGTAGTCCAAGCTAATTAGAACAAGGTGCGGGCACTATTAGTATACTATGCATGAGGCTTGCAACTTGTAAGATATAATTTACATGATACATATGCTTTATTACTACCGTTGACAAAATTGTTTCATGTTTTCAAAATAAAAGCTCTAGCACAAATATAGCAATCGATGCTTTCCTCTTTGAAGGACCATTCTTTTACTTTTATTGTTGAGTCAGTTCACCTATTTCTCTCCACCTCAAGAAGCAAACACTTGTGTGAACTTTGCATTGATTCTTACATATTTGCATATTGCATTTGTTATATTGCTTTGCATTGACAACTATCCATGAGATATACATGTTACAAGTTGAAAGCAACCGCTGAAACTTAATCTTCCTTTGTGTTGCTTCAATACCTTTACTATGAATTATTGCTTTATGAGTTAACTCTTATGCAAGACTTATTGATGATTGTCTTGAAAATACTATTCATGAAAAGTCTTTGCTTTATGATTCAGTTGTTTACTCATGTCATTACCATTGTTTTGATCGCTGCATTCATTACATATGCTGTACAAATAGTATGATCAAGTTTATGATGGCATGTCACTCCAGAAATTATCTTTGTTATCGTTTTACCTCGCTCGGGACGAGCAGTAACTAAGCTTGGGGATGCTGATACGTCTCCGACGTATCGATAATTTCTTATGTTCCATGCCACATTATTGATGTTATCTACATGTTTTATGCACACTTTATGTCATATTCGTGCATTTTCTCGGAACTAACCTATTAACAAGATGCCGAAGTGCCGCTTGCCGTTTTCTCGCTGTTTTGGTTTCGTAAATCCTAGTAACGAAATATTCTCGGAATCGGACGAAATCAACGCCCAAGTTCCTATTTTCACCGGAAGCATCCGTAACACCCGGAAGGACCGCAGGGGAGCCTCGGGGGCCCCACACCACACCCTCGGCGCGGCCGGGGGCGCGCCCCTATAGTGTGGCCCCCGTAAGCCCCTCCTGCGCCGCCTCTTCGCCTATATAAAGCCCCTGACCTAAAAACCTCGACACGATTGACGAAATCCACAGAAACCTTCCAGAGCCGCCGCCATCGCGAGGCCAAGATCTGGGGGACATGAGTCTCTGTTCCGGCACGCCGCCGGAGCGGGGAAGTGCCCCCGGAAGGCTTCTCCATCGACACCGCTGCCATCTCCACCGCCATCTTCATCACCGCTGCTGCTCCCATGAGGAGGGAGTAGTTCTCCATCGAGGCTCGGGGCTGTACCGGTAGCTATGTGGTTCATCTCTCCCATGTACCTCAATACAATAATCTCATGAGCTGCTTTACATGATTGAGATTCATATGAGTTTTGTATCACTACTATCTATGTGCTACTCTAGCAATGTTATTAAAGTAGTTTTATTCCTCCCGCACGTGTGTAAAGGTGACAAGTGTGTGCACCGTGTTAGTACTTGGTTTATGCTATGATCATGATCTCTTGTAGATTGCGAAGTTAACTATTGCTATGATAATATTGATGTGATCTATTCCTCCTACATATGCATGAAGGTGACAAAGTGTGCATGCTATGTTAGTACTTGGTTTAGTCTTTTGATCTATCTTACACTAAAGGTTACTAAAATATGAGCATTATTGTGGAGCTTGTTAACTCCGGCATTGAGGGTTCGTGTAATCCTACGCAATGTGTTCATCATCCAACAAAAGTGTAGAGTATGCATTTATCTATTCTGTTATGTGATCAATGTTGAGAGTGTCCACTAGTGAAAGTGTAATCCCTAGGCCTTGTTCCTAAATATCGCTATCGCTGCTTGTTTACTCGTTTCTATCGCGTTACTATCGCTGCAATACTACCACCATCAACTACACGCCCGCAAGCTATTTTCTCGGCACCGTTGCTACTGCTCATATATATTCATACCACCTCGTATTTCACTATCTCTTCGCCGAACTAGTGCACCTATTAGGTGTGTTGGGGACACAAGAGACTTCTTGCTTTGTGGTTGCAGTGGTTGCATGAGAGGGATATCTTTGACCTCTTCCTCCCTGAGTTCGATAAACCTTGGGTGATCCACTTAAGGGAAAACTTGCTGCTGTTCTACAAACCTCTGCTCTTGGAGGCCCAACACTGTCTACAGGAAAGGAGGGGGAAAGTAGACATCACGTACTTTAGTTGTGTCCGAAGCTCATCATGATGGGGATGAAACCTCGCCTCCTCAGCAAAACGTCGAGCATTCGACTCCACCTGCAAGCCCCCGTGCTCCTTCGCCAAAGAGGTCAAGGGTCGAACCATCCAAGGAACCTATCTTGTTCCCTGGTAGCTCTTCGACACCTTCATTAGATGACGTAAGTGTTTCAGCTTTCTCTTTTTGTTCATTTTCCGAGCCTTTCGAAGATTTCTCATCTCTCCTTTGTTTCTTGCGATATGTTATCGAACCTAGACTGGCTGTATTGATTTCTCTTTCTTTTGGTCCTCTCTTCAGCCTTTAATGAAGGAATTTATCTGTCTTGGTACCCAATTCATTGGGTATCATGATCATACCAAGAAGCTGGAAGGTATTTTTGTTATCCTCCTCCTTTGTTGCGTGTACTCCACTATTTTTGTCATAATATTTGATTGTCGCTTTTTTTACCAAGAGATCTTGCGGAAGCCAATAAGCGTGCTGACGCTCTTGCTACCAAGTTAGAGCAGAGCGAAAAGGCTCGTAAGAAAGCTGAAGCCGATGCTGCCGCTGTCGAAGATCTTCGAAAAAGACTTCATGCCGCGGAAAACTCTTTGAGCGAGAATATAGAATAGCAATCTGCTCGAGAAACAAAAATCCTCGCTCGCCTGGAGTCGCAAAGTCGACGTTTTGTGAGTAAGTGCTTTGACTCTTGCTGTTTTTTCTCGGGTTACTGCATTTTTCTGAGCATGTTATTTACGAGCTACCCTTTACTTGTCTTCAGGGAGAACTCATCAAGACTATGAAGTGGATGGTCCTGAAGGCGACGAACTTCTCGACGCGCTGACTCTTCTTGAAATTCATGGGGATGAAGCACGCGAAGGCCTTGCTGACGCTGAGGCAGGTCTCTCGAAGCTTTTCCCCTACTTCTTCCTGAAAAAAGAGGAGCCCAACACTTTCGTTGCTCTTGCCAAAGCCTTCAACGTGTCGGAAGATCTTGGGCTCAAACTTCGCCAAGAGGGCCTGAACATTGGCGTTGAGGGCACCATCACGCTGATTGCTAATAGCCAGCAAGACGTTGACTGGACCAAGGTTGGCGACATAGGGGAGATGGAGACGAAGAAATGGCAATCTTTAATTAGAGCTGTCAAGCCTCCCTCAAAGCCAATCCTTTCCTTCCTTGGTGTCAAACCAACTCCTGCTCCAAGCGCATCCAAGCCGGAGGTCAAGTAGACCACCCTGTCCTCTCTTTTAGTTTTTACTCGTTTTTTGACGATGTCGCCCTAGTAGTTTTGGCGACATCTACTTCAATAGTCCATTAGGGACCCTTCTTTTGTAATAGCAATGTACATACTTCGAAAATCAATGAGAATCTATCTTTGCTTGATGATTGATGTCGAGCCTTTTTCTTTCAGTTGATTTTTGACAACTATTCTGCAACTCCTCGTCCTTCTGATGTGTTACCTACTCCGTCTCGCTCGAAGAAAGCGTTTGTTGATACTGAACTTGATAGAGATTCTACGAGTGAGAATTTACCACAAGATTTGGAAGAACTTCGTCATCAGCTTCAGTATGCGAAGAAACAGATACTTGTGATGATGGAGAAATCTCGCAAAGCATCCGAAAAAGAGAAAATTGCACTTCAACAAGCTCAAGAAGCCATAGCTGCCAAGGAAGCCGCCGATTCTGAAGCTGAAAAGGCAACCACTCGAGAGAATTTTATGCTCGATTTGATGAATGAAGCTAGTGTGGATATGTCAGGTATGCTTTTCCAAATCAAAACTTCTGTCTTCCTGCTGTATCCTCTTTCTTTTTTTGAAATTCCTGTGCTATCGCCAAATAGGTTCCTTTCTCGACGCCGCCGTCGAAGAAGAGAGGGTAAACGCCACGTTCC
>NC_061514.1:154995899-155013359 GCF_022539505.1 Lolium rigidum
TTTCAAAAATATACCGCTATGCGACACGTGGTACCTGCCGTCAACGTGTGCTGTGTCGTTTTGTTGAGCTGTCATAGAGTCACGTTTCGCTAATCCAGTCGACGAAAAGTGGCACCGCATTTCCAGTTGGCGAAGAGACACCGGCCGAGAGGATGCGACCAGACACCTCTAAAACCCATCTAGGGTTTCGCACCTCTCGTTGGCGACGCTGCCGGTCCGCTCCGCCTTCGATGGCTTTGGGGCCTTGGAGGTGTGGTGGACCGCGGCCTCTCGCCAGTAGGAAGGTTTGAATTCTTTTGTTTTGTTTGTTTTGAGTGTCTTTTTCAGGATGATGATGTGGCGGCTACATCCTTAAATCAGAATAAGGTCCTCCCCTCTCTACCCTCGCTCCGGTGGTGCATCTAGCGCCGATGGAGGGCGCGTGGAGTCATGGGTTGGTTGGTTTTCGTGTTCGCTGGTGTGGTTTCATGTTAGTCTCTTCCAATCTACGGTTGCTATCATTGATAATAGTTGTTGCTCTGGTACGCTGGTTCTTTGGGGCCTTAGCATGACGAATTTCCGTCTTTCTACTACAACAAGCTCTACTACGACAAGCTTTGCCCGACTCCGGTGATGGAGGAGCGAGGATGGCGGCGAGCCTCGCGTTAGTGTCTGTAGTCGTTGCTAGATGGTCTAATGTCCTATTTATAATTTTTATTACTTTTAGTCATCTTTTACTAAACGTTGATGATTTTTAATAGATCGATAAAAATTCGCCAAAAAGAAAGAAGAGACACCGGTTGGTTCGGCAGCTTTCCGCGAGGATACTTTCAACATTACCATTCGATGGAGGGTATTTTTGTTTGACAATTGCGATATGTGGAGGGGTATCTTCTAAGAGCTCTAAGCTCCCAGGGTTTTGCAAGTCTGTGGTTGCTCCACGTTTTCTCCAATCTGGTGGCGACACCTGACCTTCTCACAGCGTGGTTTGCTCTTTTTAGGCGGTTCGCTGGGTGACGTCACTGAACGGCTGAAGTAGCAAAGCGCCTGATCCCGTGTCCAACTTCCCTATCCACCTTTTCCCACCCTCCCAGCGTCCGCAAGGCTCCCACGCCGCCAGCCCAGCCGTCGTCGGCGCCTCGGCGGCCTGTCTGCCTCCCCGCCGACTTATCCTAATTTCGGTCCATGGCTTCGTCTTCCCGGTGCCGCCTTTCCCTATCCTGGATTTCTCCAAATCCCCAATCGCCCGGCTCCTCTCTGTCCATCTCCACCTTGGCGTTGTTTTCCCTGCCATTTCCCATCCACTCACCCGACCCATTGCCCCCACGGCCGCCGGCACCCTCCGTGCTAATCCCCACACCAGGGATATCGGGACGCGGCAGCCTCACCTGCAGTTCCTATGGATGGCACCAACCGACGTTCAGGTCGGCGAACGCGCTGCAGTGCCCGAGCCGCTGCCGCCGGAGAGGGATTCAGGGGGGCTTTGCCTAATTACGACCATTCCTGGCTTAGTATTCGCCCACTGCATGCAGCTGTGTGCCTCTGTAGCAGAACGTGAAGCCCACCAAGACCATCAGCCTGTCTCTAGCAGACAAACCCAGCAATGGAAGGCAAATGTACAGAAAAACAATGACCTGAATACCAGCAGGCAGCAGAAGCACTCACGCATCGCTTGGGCGTTTGGTTTCTGCTTGTGCTTGCAGGCTGTGCTGACAAGGGTAGTTTATTTTCCAATTCCCAATCGGTCTCACAAGAAGGTGACATTGTGACAACGGGTGGATGACCTAAGATGTGCATACCACAGTTGCACGACCGCAGGCCGGCCACAAAGGTCAGTATCATCAGCGATGGCGGGTCAAGAAAGAAGGGTATTTTTACTCGCTCCTAATTTCTGGTTTTTTATAGTATTAGTCGTTAGTTCATTCCCAACATGAAATTATTTTTTACATCTAAAAAACCATGTAAGTGGAGCTGTAGAAACTACCAGTATCAAAAGTCTATCAGGACATTTCTGTTTGCTGTCCACATATGCTTGTGTGAAGAGAAAAAGGAAGAGAGTTGGATCGATTCATAATTCCACTTTCCATTTGTTTCTATGGCAATTGATTAAATTATTTACATGCATCTTCCATTCATAGAGAGATGACTTATTAAATAATAATTGTTAGACTAGAAAAGACATTTCTATGAAGGTCACTTGCACCCAGATTATCAAATGGCTCGACGACTTTTATAGTCATAGAGCAAAATTTGGAAATTAAGCTTTTCTTTTGTATTGCTAAACAACTTTGCCCTTTTTTTTGTTGTAAGGGTAGAGTAAGAGTTCATATGCTGTGATCTTTTATCTGCACAAATTTTCTACTAAAACAAAACCTCAGACCTGATTGTTATTTTCTTTGCCCCCTAATACTAAAATCCTGGTTTCGCCCCGTGCCGCTGTGCCCATGTCTTAGTGGATGTACATCCAAGCCGAGGGAGAAGCAGGCGGTCGTGATTTTTGCGGGATCACAGTTTAGTCACAGCAGCGAGCATGCTCATGGGAAGGCGACCTATGGCCAAGGGAACCAGGACAACTCAGAGGAGTTGGGTGACAGAGGAGATCTAGGAGGCAAGCAAGGTGGATCGGATATGCACCACAGACATTGTCGATGGAGCAGCAGCGGCGGCGTGGATCTGTCAGTAATCACAAGGGAATGTGGTTCTTTCGTTGTGTTTCTATCAGTTAGTTAAATTGAAATCTATGAAGTCAAATCCCATTAGTTAGGTGAGCCAATAGGAGACACTAAAAGCAGTTCTTTTGCGTAAATATAATTTATTCTATTATTATTTTTGTTATGGATTGAGCCTTGCAGGCAATTTCTAGATGACTAAATCGAACAGCAAAAACATCATGTCTTCTCAACGGTGTTCCAAATTACGTCTAGCATATACTCTTCAAATTATATATACTTAGTTCATACATGTCAGCCAGACAGTGGTACTGAAAAGTGAAAAACATGAAAATAGTATAAGCAGACTTGATTCTGTGGTTGTAAATTTAGATTTGTTTTTTTTTTACATCCGTTGACGAGAGTAAGACAGGAGCCTTCAAAGCCAACATTCAGTACATGCAACTAGACTCGGAGCTTTTTTGAGGCGATTCAATTTAGTTGATCCAAATTGTGTCGATGTTTTATCATTTCGAGCAATGCTTACAAGGTGGAATCTTTTTATGATATTTCACAAAAATGTTCAGGAATGATGTTAACAGAAAGTTGTTGCCTTACTCTACTCTACTCGTGTACCTGAGCTCTGAAAACTTAACTTCTGTATACAATATGGGATAATAATGTTCGAGAAATAATCAAGACGTTTGGAAATAACGTTTCTGGTCTGTACACCAATTCGAGCTTCTTTTCTGGTCTGTACACTCTTGCATTATTGTCTAATATGTTTTCTCTCATAAATTAATGTACAAGCCACACTCCCCCTCTTTAATCCATGTGTTGTTGCACAGGTAGAGTAATGTGCTTTCCTAAATTTCATTTACAAGCCCAGTTTTAGTTCTACGCACTGCTTTAGTGTTCACTAGCCTACATAATGTATAATGATTGTTTCATATATATTCTCTTATACCAAAAAGAACAAACGAAGCATACAAAAGGATTTTTTGGTACTCTAGAGTGCCATAGACAAAGATTCGTTTCAAGATACATGTACATGACCTTCCCCTCCATTTTCGACTTTTCCAAACCTGTGTTTTCGTCTATTTGACCTCCAACTTCATTGTTGAAATTCAATTCGTACTGTCTGATCGCCATAGTTAACCAACTCTGATACATGCTTTTAAGAAAATATAATTTCAGAGATATTCCCATGATTGTTTGCTACAATTCCATTCTACATTTTTTCACATAAAATCTATAGTTATGTTTGTTACTGTTTACTAGGTTCTGAAAATTGCCAGCGGTTGGTGTGGTAAAGCAAACTCACAAGACGTTCAACAGGCAGCTACAGAACAGAGAAACGTTGCCTTATGGAAACCTTTAGAGGAAGTGGGTACTTTAAGTTAAATTTACTCTATCACTCTAGCATTACTTACATGTTTCTCATTTTCCCTAGCAAGCTCTTTTTTCTTTCGTTCATCCATTCAGCCATCCGATCCGATGTTTCCAAGATGTTTCTTTGCTGGAAAAGTTGCATTTCTTTCTTCTAATGATTCATAGATGTTCTTCTCTTTATTTTTCTTCTTTGTCAACGATTGGCCAGACTGTGTGTGGTGTGTCAATTAGTTCAGTTTGCACTTACTCTTATATATATAGTGCATAATCTCAGCTTAACAAGTAACGGAAATGAAAAAGGTTAACGATGGTTGAACATGCAACTTGGTTTAAATATGGATTCAGCCAAATCTATGTCGATGTCATGTTTAAACAAATACAGTATTATCCATGCAATCTGAGAATATATGATGTGTTGGACATGGATACAATTTTCTATGATGGAACACTGTACCCTTTATTTCTTTTTTCTCATATTAGTAAGGAAAAAACTCAGACGTCTTCCAAGGCTATGTGTTTGCCCCGGGATATGCATAGATTCGAATTAACTCTATATTCGAACAAAGTTATATGGAATACCAATGTATTAGCATATTCACATTAAACTCTGTCCAGTTAAGCTAGAACTGTCTGAACCTCAAAGATCACAAATGCAGGATCGAAACTAAGATACGGTTTCGCTTCCTCTAATTAGGACATAAATCTAGCAGTAGTCCTGTTTTTCCATATGCACAATTAACAAAAATATTATCCGCATGAAACCACAATGTGATAGAAGTTTATTCATGTGTATTTTCTATTATTCTATTCATATTTTTATACTTAATAGATGTTTCATAATATTTCTAGCCTCTGCAGCCCTGCATGGGTTCAGCACAAGTGAGCAAGAACCACAAAACGGTTCTGAAGAGCTTATACTTCTTCCGTTTTGTGGATATATAGTGTATTCAAACTGGTACACTCTTTATTAGAGTAGCACACATAGCTTCTTTCGATTTTGTTGTAAGCTGCATTTCAACTATGGTTATTACGCTTTAGCGTTTTGCAACAATATTTTTGTCAGATTAGATGACAGTAAGATTGCCTGTCAGAAACCAAGTAAACTTAACAGAGCATTTAAACGGCTAAAGGAGCAGTCACAACTGAATTTCATTTAGGGAAGAATTATCTGCCACAATTTCTACCAGGTCTTGGCACATAGTATGGATCATTGGTTTCGAGGTTATGGCAAGTAATATTTGTTAACATGAAGAGTTCTGTCGAGAAATATATTACATATAGGATGCGGATGTGTTAAATAATTTGTGATTTAGGACAACTGAAAGTTTATTTAGTGGTTTTGTTCATTTTCTGAAGCATGTAGTGCAGAAACAACTCTTTGACATGAACTTCTATAGCATGAATTCATATGACAATTGTAAATTATCTGCCACCAATGTCTACAGGAAGTATGATTTGCAGTTTTCATATTGTAATTGTTTAAATTTCTATTTGAGAGGGCAATTGGTGTAACCTGTTAGAAGTAAGAGGTAATGATTTGCATTGTAGCTTTTGAACTTTTAGTTTTGTACCTATGTGGCTAGCTACAATAGATGCAACTATGAATGATGCCTTACCCTATATAGGAGTGACTGTTCCTTTGGTTTTTTAAATGCTTTGTTCAACTTACTTGGTTTTCGACAGTTTATCTTACTGTTATCTGATATGTAAATCAGTTCTTGTTC
This sequence comes from Lolium rigidum, assembly GCF_022539505.1. Taxonomy (NCBI): domain Eukaryota; kingdom Viridiplantae; phylum Streptophyta; class Magnoliopsida; order Poales; family Poaceae; genus Lolium; species Lolium rigidum. The sequence goes on from NC_061514.1 coordinate 155,001,643, forward strand.
AGACGCGTTGGCTAGGCATAGATGGCCAAAACATGATGTGTGGGCCCTCTGCCTGCCCAACGCTGAAACTACTTGAAACCTGTTGCCCATTTCCCCCTTCACTCTTGAGCTATGGTCCGAGCTCTGCCTGCCCGAAGACCTCACCCTCACTGAATGGCTCCTAGACACTCACAAGACAGTGCCCAAGCTTGGGCAAAAAGGGTGTGATGCACTCTTACAGCTGACTTGGTGGTGAACATGGAAAGAACGGAAATGTGTTAAACCTTCAATATCAAAGGTTTCTTCGGTCTCTACTTTTCAAAGACTGCTTCAAATGAAATTCTTGTATAGTGTGTTGTCACCGTGTTATGTGCTTATTGTTCTATATCACCTTTTTTTTATTTGGTACACTTACAAAAATGTGGATATCTGCAGCAGTCCTTGCTGCTTTATCTAACCTAGACCAATCCTAATTCCCGTCGATCGAATTCCCCTTGCAGGCTCGGGTATCCTCACCAGGGACCACCACCACCACAATCGACGGTTGCCACCATATTTGTAACAGAGTTATTTTCTGCTGTTCGCTGGTCTAATTTCTCGTGGCTGTGTGTGCTCAGATCATCTGGTACGAGAGAGCAAGGCGTCGCAAGTGAGAGGATGCCCTGCTTGAGAGCTCCAGCAGGATGGCCTGAATGCCTAGACGAGAAGGTGGACCAGGCCAACCGCTGTTGAACCCAGTTGCTGCATGCCATCGCTGACACCCAAGCCAAGCTCACCGCGTATGTTCGTGATGGGCGAGTCGCTGGCCCATGTCAGGCTGGTTTCTATCTGTTAGTCTGTTATTACACAGCTCTATGAGGAAGCTTCTCTTGAAACATGAAACGTTGATACATTAAACTTAGGCATAATACTACCCTGAATTCACGTCAGGGCTGGAAAGTTGGTTGTTGCTTGGGCAGTTCCTTTTTCAACACATTCTATGGGAGCAACTTGTGTTCAACTGTTGATACAATGAATTAGGCATAAAACAATCGTGCTATTATGTATAATATACATTATGTAAAAGTAGAATTTACGATCCAATTATCAATGTGTTACAAATTATGATGCAAAAGATAATCTATGTTTTCCATTGATAGTGTATCTATGCTTTACCTTGAAAATGCGGCTAGAGTTGAGTTTCACAACCTAAGGAGCAATGAAGGGTAGCTGCGATTGAAATTTTTGTAATGACTAGGTACACCAGGGGCATTGTTTTCCTTACCTATGTGATCTAATTACGAAGTAGAATCTTGAAAGATGAATCCTTCAATGTACGGTTGTAAGTTTGCTGGTTTTAGAATGGCGGGATTGCAACCAATCAACCACAAAGCATGCCTTAGGTGAGGAAATGAGTTCAATTGTCTCATAATTGGAAGAGAACCAGATTCTAAATATAGTAGGGATGAAAAGAAACATACCATCTGACATCCCTTTTACAGTACCTTTGGATCATTTTTATCTATCCCGTGGAAAGCTGGACTGGAAGAGCCTCTTTGTGAGCTGCAATTGTCTCTTGTTCTGTGATCCCGTGCCTCCCTCATTTGGGTGGCTCTGCAGCCGGAGGTTGGAGGTATTTCTCACGTCATGGACTACTTGCAACCTATAGGCATTGTACCATACATGTCTCCTTTTTAATACTCCCTCTCTCACAGTTTATAAGGCACGCGTGTACCCCTAGGTTGTAAATTTGATCAAGTTAGCATTAGTTATATGTTATAAAAATTATATCATTAGAAAGTTCAGATGTTCTATTTTCTAATGATATAATTTTTGTATTATATAATTTAAATTATATAGGTTAAACTGATGACCTAGGGGTACGCGCGCGCCTAATAAACTGTGAAGGAGGGAGTACTACAATCTAAAGTCATTCAAGGACATTATGGACACCGTTATCTATAATATGTTACATAAAAGAATAACCGTGCCACAAAATTGAACGATGGTATCGGAGGACGGCGCGGCAAAGCGCGCTGGGTCCATCTAGTATCTGTAAAAAGAGGCCTAGCAGACCTAAGCGAAACGCACGAATGAATACTGAAACGTACACTGAGGTAGCGGTCAGGTAGGGAGAGAAAACGCATCTGTTTCTTTACTGCTTTCCTAAATGCGCACTGAAACTTCCCAAACGAAACGGTCGGGCAGCTGTTGTAGCAGCCAAAGGAAGCGAGTATAGGGAGTAGAGTACTACTAGAGTGAATCGGGCCACGTACGTACTACGTACGTTCGTGGAGAGATCAGGCAGGGAAATATCGTGTCGGGGCAGCGCTGTACCATGCTGATTAGTGATTAGACAGCGACACGTGAGACTCTCCCCTCGGCGCAGCCAGCCGGTGATCAGATCAGGCGGGGAAATATCGTGTCGCAGGTCTGACGTGTCCACGTACTGCATATTGCAGCAGCTAATATGGTATGTACGCCCTACTGGTATGGGTATACTATGATATTGTGGCGTACGTGCACGCGTTATCGGAGTAGTGCCATCATCTTGGATTCTCCGGTCGTGCCGAGACCGTAGACTCCGTGGAACCTGTTGCGTAGTGGAATACAGGAAGAAACCATTGTGAATTATCATGTTCCACACACGACCGGGAAGGTCTGCGTTCAGCAACAGCAATAACAAAACGGTCCCAACCGAGACCATTTCCACGTACTCCCTTCCCTCCATTCCAAAAATATATAAGGGCATCTTTAGCAGCTCATCCTATTTCGGACACTAAACTTACACTAGAAAAAATGAATTACACAATGAGAGTGATTTACGTGGGATCTCACTTAGACACCTTAGGTCCGTTTGGTTTGGGCAACGGGTAGAAATTTAATTGTGCTGCTCTTTTTATCCGTTTGGGTCAAGGGTGGCCTAGCATATTTTTGTCCGCACCGGCCTTCTGCCTCCTTCTTCCATTTTCACCCAAAACGATTTTCATATAAATAGAAAACAATAATGTTGTGGCGAAAATATTTTACATAGTGTACAGTCAAATGAACAAGATAGTTTGCAATCACCGTAGTCTAGTAAATACACAACATAGTTCAGAAAACAAATAAAACGAGATGAGATGACAACTTGTTTCCTGCCAATGCCCATTGATGCTCAACCAAATCCGCTTAAAGTTGATCGTAATGGTGGCGATCATGGATCTCATGATGCACATGGAGAAACCCTCAAATGTTGTTGGCTGAGGTCGCAGTGCAAGTAATTCACCGTGAAATGGCCACCCTTGGTCAAGTAGGCATTATCACACTCATTATCAATGATTAGACTCTCATATATTACCCCTGATATGTAAAAGGACAGTTCTTCCACTCCCAATGCATGCAACGTATGGTTGCAATTATCCTCGGGAACATCTTTACCTAGTTGATCGACAACAGTCGGGTAGTATCGACAATATTTGGCTCTCTCAGGTAAACATAGCCCAACACTCCAATCACGGTTTTAAAGAACTTGTACATCGAGCCGAGGCATGTGGTCTCGCTCGTTCGCAAGCACTAGTTAATCAACAAGATCATCGGCAACCCCATATGTAAGCATGCAAATAGAGTTATGGCACAGAGAAGCGATTTGTGTATGGAGTGGCCTGCGTGCCACTGGTAGGTGGGACCCGGGAGGAGAAGAAGTTTTCGGCTGAAAATGGGTCTTGTAGATGCTCCATCCATTTGTGTCCCGCCGATGTGCTGGTGGAGTACGGATTAAAACAAACAACCACCATCCGTTTACATCGAACTGCTTGAGATATCCTAATTATCGTAATTTTCCGTATATATTTAGACAAATTTGTAACACTAGTTTTCAAACGGAGGTAGTACCAACAAGTTATGTTCGTTCAACCCAAAACGGAGGTAGCACGTACAAGTTCCCTAGTGCAGCAGTCCTAGTAGACAGTAGTAACTGCAGTGACCAGCAAGCAGGGCCCCCCGGCGCAGGCGATCAAGCAGCCGCAGGGCCGTGGAGCCCTGCCAAAACTCAGCAGCCCATCGGTCGCAGCCGGCGCGCGATGTCGCAGGTTTCAAGCCGAGACGAGTAGACGACCGAGACCTTTCCCCCCTTCTTCTCCTGCTCCTCGGCTCGGCCCCGCATGTGCCTGCGCAGAATTTAAATCGGGAACTGTGCTTCTTCTGCTGCTGCAGATCTCGGACCAGGAGAGAGACGCGTCTCGGGTGAATAAATTTGGAGCGGCGATGTTGCTTCTGTTGCTTGCAGGGAACATACTACAGTTACAGGGATTTCTGCTCGGCCGATCCAAATCAATGGCGATCGATGCCTTCTGTGCGTTTTCTGCGCGCGTCCGTTAGCGTCGGTTAAAATGGTCGAAATCGACCGCGCGTTTGTTGCGTCGGGGGTGGCTCCAGCGGCACGATGCATTTTTTGGCTGAATCATTTTTTTAAACATGAAACATAATTTAGATAGTTAAAACATGAAAAAAAACCTAACGCCTGCTGCTCGTCGTCGCTGTCGAGCATGATGAGCTCCGGTATTGCCCACGGCCAGTTGCCATCCGGGGGAACGTACGCCGGGCGCGCCGGCGGTGCTGGAGGTGGAGACGCCCAGGGCTGCGGCTGTGGCGGCGGTGGAGGCGCCCAGGGCTGTGGCGGCGGTGGAGGCGCCCAGGGATACGGCTGTGGCGGCGGTGGAGGTGACATAGGCATCCCCAATAGGCCTGCCGAAGATGGTACCCGAGGTTTACTGAAGGCCCACAACCCGAAGGATAAGAAGATTCGGAAGCCCAAGATACTATTAAGGAAAGCTAGAGTTGTAATAGGAGTCATTGTTTGTAATCTTGCGGGATGGGTTAGAAACCCTCCCGGACTCTGTAAACTTGTGTATCACGAATCCCTTGGCTCCACCTCCTATATAAGGGGGAGTCGAGGGACAAAGAAAGTATCGAATCATTATCTCACAAACCCTAGTTTTTACATTGTCGAGTACTTTTCGGCTGAAACCTTCGAGATCTACTTGCCCTCTACATCCAACGAAACCCTAGTCTACTACTTGTAGGCATTGACAAGTTAATCCCTTGTCAATTGGCGCCGTCTCGTGGGATTTAGAGGCGACAAGGAGCTGATCTCGATGGCACGTTCAAGATCGTCGACTTCATCAGTAGCAAGCAACATCATGGACAGAGGTAAACAGATCGAAACTGGTCTCGTTGATTTTGTTCCTCACCCGCCCTCCCGTTTGGATGCATATGCGTATCTGAAAGAGCCCATGGAGATGACGTTCGGAAAGTTTCACTTCCGCGTCGAGAAAGAAGGAGCGTATCGTCTCGAAGTTCCGATCTCGTCGGGACTATCGGCGGTTGATCCTGATTTTTCGAGCCCAGCATCATCCATCGAGTCAGGCGACGAGGAAATTTCGTCGCCACGCTTCATCAGCACCAAGGCAAGCGAGAAACTCGCCAAGATTTTCATCGATATATCCTTCGAGTCATCCGCGAACTCCTATATAAGCGATGACTCGAGCGACACCGACAGCTTCGACTTCATCGACAAATCCATCACTATTGGAAAGGTCTTCACCAATCTCTATGATGGTGTCACCAAACCAAGCAAGGTTCAGAATTCAAAATATCATCAGATCTACGCCATCGGAGAAGCAAGTCGCGATCAGGAGGAAACATCAGAGGCTTTCGACGACTTGGGAAATCCATATGTCGATCCCTCTGACCTAAGGCGAGGTTTGGGCAATAAATATGTCGGGCCTACACCACGTATTAGGGTTCAACTCCCACAAGCAGCATGGGATAGAGCCGCAAGAGCTATGACCGGTTCAGAACCAATGGCGACAACTGCTACAATTGAAGAATTGCAGGCTTACCAATATAGGCTTGCTCGAAGAGGAAGAGAATTGGAAAAAGAGACAGCTGGTTTGAACGGAAGAAAGGAGGCAGCCTCCGTATCAAGCAGGCGAAGAGCGGAGTTAAGTCGACAATCAGGAACTTCGGGAGATAGCCACAGAGAAGCTCGAAGGAGGGCAAGATCTCGGCTGCAAAATATACCTGAAGCTGAAAGAGAGACCTTACTTCAAAACCTCGATATGTCTTTTATGTCAATCGACACGAGGGGAAATATCATCCCGAAAACACCGAAAGCAGGATACATGGCAACGCAAGCTTTCATCTTAGCGTCCAGGCCACCTCCTGGGGACCTAAGAGAAGCGTTGTATAACATGGCCATGGCAGGATGTGGAGCCATGGGAGCAGCGGCTCGCGCCCACACCTCCCGAAGGAACTGCAAGACAAAATAGCCCGAGACCTACCGCAGCAGTGCAAGATCCACCAAGAGCAAGTGGAGTCAGAGATACGGTGACTCAGGCCAGGGTAGATAGAGCGCGACATGATAGAAGAGAACATCGGCGTTCACCAGAACTTGCTGAAGAGGATATGTGTGGACTCCCGTGTTTCACACGACAGGTCCGAAAAACTCGATTCCCATCAGGATTCAAGCTACCCGATAGTTTCAAGAAATTCGATGGCCTGCAAGATCCCGAGGACTGGCTAGTCGATTACCTCGAGACGGTAAAATTGATTGGTGGAACCAGGGCAACAGCCATGCAGAGTATCCAAATACACCTGAGCGGAGCCGCCAGATCATGGATAAAGAAGCTTCCCCCAGGATCCATCGACAGCTGGGATAGTTTTGAGGAGGTGTTTGTCAAGAACTTTCGATCAACCTGCAAGAAACCTGCGACACTAGAGGAATTGAGGTCATGTCGACAAAAGCATGATGAGTCAATGAGGAAGTACATTCAAAGGTGGAACATCATCAAAAACTCGGCAGAAAATATATCTGATGAGAGAGCAATAGATGCGTTTGTAGCAGGAGTGCGACGAGGAGATTTTGTGGAGGATTTGGGAAGAACGAACCCAAAGACAATATCAGCATTAATGGAAATAGCAAACAGATGGGCAGATGGCGAAGATGCAGTGCACAATAAACGACACAGGTCACCAGAGGAGGACCGCACTCGAAATTTTCAAAATAGGCGCCGATTTCCTCGACAATTCTCAAGTTACGATGCCCCTGGCCAAATATCGGCTGGGTTTCGAGGAAACAACGGAGGAAACAACTATCAAAGGAGTAATGAGCAGCAAGGCGACAATAGAGATGATCCTCGGAATAACAGGCAAAATAGCGGGTCAAGGTTTCAGAGATCTTTTGTAACTCCTGAAGATATGATGAACGTGCCGTGCCAGATACATTTTTATCTCGATAGCAATGGGAAAAGGCAGTCAGGACATCTGCAGAAAGACTGCCGCAATTTCCAAGCAATGTTGCGGGTTGCAGGGATAGCCAATGCTCAAGTAACAAATAGAAACCCCCAGGGGCCCAGGAGTGAGATCTACTTACCACCTCCTCCCGCGATCACGGACGAAAATCGACATCAGCTCAGAATAGCGGCAGCACCACAGCCACCTCCGTATGTTGATCCTAACTCCAATGGTGCGGTCTCGATGATTCAGAAGGCTAGGCCATCTAATAGGGCTCAGAAGGTAATTTCGCGGCAAGTGTTCATGGCAGAGAAGATGCCTCCACCAACGGTTGAGTACCTAAATTGGTCGAGGGCAAGACATTGGCTTCACAATAGCGGATCACCCGCAAGCAAGTTCCTCGACCGGGAAATCAGCACTTATCTTACCAGCAGTAATTGCGGGATTCGACGTATCTCGAGTGTTTATAGATGGCGGCAGCAGTTTAAACCTTATGTATGCAGATACGCTAAGGAAGATGAACATCTCCCTAGCAAATTTGAAACCAACTGACACATGTTTCCACGGTATCACACCAGAGAAGCCAAGTTACCCACTGGGGAGGATCAATCTCGACGTTCAGTTTGGGACCCGAGAAAACTACAGGATAGAAAGGCTGGAATTCGAAGTCGTGGATTTCCCGTCGCAGTATCACGCTTTGTTGGGACGACCAGCATATGCCAGGTTCATGGCGGTACCACACTACACGTATCTGCTTTGGAGGTTACCTGGACCTAAGGGACCAATCACAGTCAAAGGAAGCTTCGCGCTAGCCGATAAATGTGACAACGATTTTCATCGACTGTCAGAAACTTTCGGGATGCAAGCAGAATACATGGCGTCGAGACTTACAACTGACTATGATGTGCTGCCAGATGTAGGGAGGCCCAACAAGGAATCAACCTTCAACACAGCAAAAGATTCTAAGGAAGTGCAGATTCACCCGACAGATCCAAAGAAAACGACGTCCATCGCAACAAACATGGACCTCGCATAGGAAAGCGCGCTCGTCGAGTTCCTCCGTGAGCACTGGAAAATCTTCACATGGTGTCCAGCTGACATGCCAGGAGTACCCAGGGAACTTGCCGAGCACCACCTAAATTTGGATCCACTAGCGAGACCAATAAAACAACCTTTGCGGCGTTTTTCGGAGCCAAACCGCAAAGCCATGCTGTCAGAAATTGATCGACTAAGAGAAGCTGGTTTCATCAAGGAGCTACATACAGAGGCCACGTGGGTCGCAAACCCAGTATTGGTCCCGAAGAAAAACACTAAAGTCCTTCGCATGTGTGTCGACTTTACGTGTCTCAACAAACATTGTCCAAAGGATCACTTTCCCCTCCCGAGGATCGATCAAATTATCGACTCCACGGCAGGATGTGAACGTCTTTCCTTCCTGGATGCTTACTCTGGTTATAACCAGATCAGATTGCAAAGAAGAGGACGAGGTCAAAACAGCGTTCATCACACCTTACGGCGTATTTTGCTATAGAACAATGCCTTTTGGTCTGAAAAACGCGGGAGCAACATATCAGCGGATGATGCAGAAGTGCTTAGCAACACAGATTGGGAAAAATGTACAAGTGTACATCGATGACGTCGTCATAACATCAAAAAAGGGGGCAACGTTAATCGAGGACTTGAAGGAAACCTTCGACAACCTCGACAAATTTTGTCTCAAGTTGAATCCGACGAAGTGTTCTTTCGGCGTCCCCGCAGGAGAACTTCTCGGGTTCCTAGTCTCAGCAAGAGGGATCGAAGCTAATCCCGAAAAAATCCAAGCTATCGTAATAATGAGGAAGCCAACAAAGTTGAAAGAAATACAGCAGCTAACTGGGTGAGTCGCAGCTTTAAGCAGATTCGTCGCTAGACCGGGAGAAAAGGCGTTGCCGTTCTACGCCCTAATCAAGCAAGGAGATAAGTTCCAGTGGAACGAAGAGGCAGATAGAGCTTTCGAAGATCTTAAACGCGCAATTTCGACACCACCAATCTTGGTGGCGCCAAAAGAGAAGGAACCCTCTCTGCTATACATTGCGGCTACACCCGTGTGGTCGGCACGGCGCTAGTTGTCGAAAGAGAAGAAGAAGGAAAACTCCATGGAGTGCAGAGGCCAGTATATTTCATTAGTGAAGTATTATCGCCTTCAAAACAGAGGTATCCACAGTACCAGAAGCTAGCATACGGGGTGTTCACAACCGCAAGAAAATTGCGGCACTATTTTTCGGCGCATCCGATAATAGTGGTCAATGAGGCGCCTTTATCCAATATACTCAACAATCCAGAAGCTACAGGTCGTGTCTCCCTTTGGGGAATAGAACTTTCTCCTCGGGACATCACGTATGAAAAAAGAAAAGCAATAAAGTCACAAATTTTGCCAGACTTCATCGCAGAGTGGATGGAGCTGCAAAACACAGGACCCCCAAATCTATCGAGAACCTGGACTATGAACTTTGACGGGTCCAAGAGGTTAGAGGGAGCTGGAGCAGGCGTGATACTCATATCACCTGAAGGCGACAAACTAAAATATGTCTTACGGATGACGTTCCCAAATGCGTCTAACAATGAGGCAGAATACGAAGCTCTTATACACGGGATGAAGATGGCGAAAGCTTGTGGTGCAACTCGACTAAAAATCTTTGGCGACTCACAATTGGTGGCTCAGCAAGTCATGAACCAGTGTGATGCAGTCAATGATAGCATGGTGGCATACAAAGAAGTATACAATGAGCTCGAGAAACTATTTGATGGATGCGAAGTAAATCACATCAGCAGGCTTAGCAATGACGAAGCCGATGTTCTTGCAAAAATCGGGTCGCAGTGTCTCGCGATTCCTCCGGGTGTGTTCTGGGAGGAAATAACAGAGAGATCCACAAAGCCGAAGAAATCAACAAAGAAGGAGAAGGATGAGAAACCCTCGGGGGCTGCGAAAGAAACATCGGAAGAAGAGGAACAGGATCTAGTACTGATGGTACAAATTCCATGGATGCAGGCGTACATATCATACATCCTAAGGAAAACAATACCCGACGATCCAGTTGAAGCAAGGCGAGTTATTAGACGATCCAAATCTTTCACGGTGGTCAAAGGGGAGTTGTACAAGCGAAGTATCTCGGGTGTGTTACAAAGGTGCGTTACACCCAAAGAAAGAAGGACAATCCTGAAGGACGTACACGAAGGAATATGTGGTCATCACGCGAGTAGTCGAGCTATTGCAGCCAAGGTGTTTCGAGCTGGATTTTACTGGTTGACAGCGATTGAGGACGCAAAGGAGATAGTGCGAACTTGTGACGCGTGCCAAAGATTTGCCGCAAAGCCTCACTCTCCGGTAGCGGAATTGATGCCAATACCCTTATCTTGGCCCTTTGCTCAGTGGGGTCTCGATATGGTCGGAAAGTTACACAAAGCTTCGCCAGGAGGATACGAGTACATGCTCGTCGCTGTCGACAAATTTACCAAGTGGATAGAAGCGAAGCCGATAAATTCACCAGATGCAGCGTCAGCAATAAAATTCGTGAAGAGCATTGTTTTTCGGTTTGGCGTACCTCATAGCATTGTCACGGACAACGGCAGTAACTTCACATCCAAGGAATTCAAGGCGTACTGTGCGGAGGTAGGCATTAAATTGCACTTCGCGTCAGTTGCGCATCCTCAAACCAATGGCCAAGTCGAGAAAGCAAATGGTATCATCTGCAATGTTATCAAGAAGCGTTTGTTAGGGCCATTGGAAAAAGCTCGACATACTTGGCCAGAGGAGCTGCCAAGTGTGCTGTGGAGTATCCGAACAACACCAAATACAGCGACACAGGAAACTCCATTTTTTCTGGTCCATGGAGCTGAGGTAGTACTACCAATAGAGATAGAGCATGATTCTCCAAGAGTCACGGAATATGATGAGGAGGCTTCCAGAAAGGCACTGGAAGACGATGTCGACGCGTTGGATGAAGCCAGAGATGAAGTATTGTCAAGGGTCACTAAATATCAGCAAGACCTGAAAAACTATCACAGTCGACGTTTGCGACCAAGATCCTTTCAGGTTGGAGACTTAGTTCTGCGACTCAATCAAGATCGTACTGAAAAACTCGAGTCACCATGGCTTGGCCCTTGCATCGTCACGGAAGTCATCGAAGGAGGAGCGTACAGGATCAAGGATAAGAAGACAGGGGTTCCCGAGAAAAACCCCTGGAACGTGGCGTTTACCCTCTCTTCTTCAGCAGCGGCGTCGAGAAAGGAACCTATTTGGCGATAGCACAGGAATTTCAAAAAAAGAAAGAGGATACAGCAGGAAGACAGAAGTTTTGATTTGGAAAAGCATACCTGACATATCCACACTAGCTTCATTCATCAAATCGAGCATAAAATTCTCTCGAGTGGTTGCCTTTTCAGCTTCGAGAATCGGCGGCTTCCTTGGCGGCTATGGCTTCTTGAGCTTGTTGAAGTGCAATTTT
>NC_061514.1:155013459-155024331 GCF_022539505.1 Lolium rigidum
CTTATTCAACGTTTCAAAGGCGGCATGAGATCGAAAGAAAAAGGCAAGTGACATAATATCAGGAGCCAAAGATAATCCAAGAAAAGAAACTTTATTGTGCGTAGAGGATGACATGCGGGTCCCATTTAGCAGCAGCGATCTCAACGTTTCAAATGCGGCTTGAGATCAAAAGAAAAGAAAGTTGATTGTACGTAGAGGATGACATGCGGGTCCCATGAGTCGCGACTTACCCAACGTTTCCAAGGCGGCAGGGGATCAAAGAAAAAGGAAATAGCCAAAAATCGAGAGGGTGAAAAAAATATAAAGAAAATAAACTTTTATAGCACATAGAGGATGACATGCGGGTCCCATGAGCCAGCAGGTTCCTCAACGTTTCAAACGTGGCATGAGATCGAAAGAAAAAGGCAAGTGACCAAATATGAGGAGCCAAAAATAATTCAAGAAAAGAAAGTTTTATAGTACATAGAAGATGACATGCGTGTCCCATTTAGCAGCAGCGGTATCACCGTTTGAGAGGCGACGGGGATCAAAAGAAAAAGAAATTGCCAAAAATCGAGAGGGTGAAAAAAAACCAAGAAAATGAACTTTTATAGTACATAGAGGATGACATGCGGGTCCCATGAGCCTGCGGGTTCCTCAACGTTTCAAACGTGGCATGAGATCGAAAGAAAAAGGCAAGTGAAAAAATATCAGGAGCCAAAAATAATTCAAGAAAAGAAAGTTTTATAGTACATAGAGTATGACATGCGGGTCCCATTTAGCAGCAGCGGTATCACCGTTTGAGAGGCGGCAGGGGATCGAAAGAAAAAGGCAAGTGAAAAAATATGAGGAGCCAAAAATAATTCAAGAAAAGAAAGTTTTATAGTACATAGAGGATGACATGCGGGTCCAATTTAGCGACAGCGGTATCACCGTTTGAGAGGCGGCGGGGATCAAAAGAAAAAAGAAATTGCCAAAAATCAGAGGGTGAAAAAAAACCAAGAAAATGAACTTTTATAGTACATAGAGGATGACATGCGGGTCCCATGAGCCTGCGGGTTCCTCAACGTTTCAAACGTGGCATGAGATCGAAAGAGAAAAGGTAAGTGACCAAATATGAGGTGCCAAAAATAATTCAAGAAAACAAAGTTTTATAGTACATAGAGGATGACATGCGGGTCCCGGTTAGCAGCAGCGGTATCACCGTTTGAGAGGCGGCGGGGATCGAAAGAAAAAGGCAAGTGACCAAATTTGAGGTGCCAAAAAAAACTCCAAGAAAAGAAAGTTTTATAGTACATAGAGGATGACATGCGGGTCCCATTTAGCGGCAGCGGTATCACCTGTTTGAGAGGCGGGGATCGAAAGAAATAGGTAAGTGACCAAATATGAGGTGCCAAAAATAATTCAAGAAAAGAAAGTTTTATAGTGCATAGAGGATGACATGCGGGTCCCGGTTAGCGGCATCGGTATCACCGTTTGAGAGGCGGCAGGGGATCGAAAAGAAAAAGGCAAGTGACCAAATTTGAGGTGCCAAAAAAAACTCCAAGAAAAGAAAGTTGATTGCACATAGAGGATGACATGCGGGTCCCATTTAGCGAGCAACGGTCTCAACGTTTCCAAGGCGGCAAGGGATCAAAGAAAAAGGAAGTAGCCGGAAATCGGGGGGTCAAAAAAATCCAAGAATAGAAAGAATTTTGGTTCATAAAGGATGACATACGGGACCCATGATCCTGCATCGTAAACGGCTCGATCGGAGAACGTTGAACGAGATGGCGCGATCGAAAAAAAACAATGCCGGAAGAGGCTGCCATCTGGGCCCTACATCCCTCGGCGGTGCGGATTTGCGTTGACTCGGCCGGCGAACCCGAGATTTCGAGATGCACCACGTCCCGGGCCACCATACGCGACGTTTTGGCCGCTTTCGTCGGGCTAGGTGGCCTCAAAAACGAGAAAAAAAAGTTTTGACATGCACCACGGAGTGACCAAAAATCGTCGGCCATGGTACACCAGCAACCACGGCGCGACTTCAACTTCGTCGGCCATGGCAACTTTTCTTGTAGTGCCTCTAGACTCGTTGATAGACAGGAGCCGCCTTGTATCCTCAACAGTTGGCTCCCTACAGTAATACTCTCCGAACACGGCAATCACGGCTCGGCAAAACCTGTACATGGCCTCAAGGCAGGTGCTCTCACCCATTCGAAGATACTCATCGGATATATCCGCAGCCATTCCATATGAGAGCATGCGAATAGCCGCGGAGCATTTTTGGTAGGAGGTGAAGCCTAGCGCACCTGTTGCATCGGGCCTGCATTGGAAGTAGGGGTCGTAGTTTCTGACGCCCCGTAGAATGACCAAGAACAGGTTCCTTGACATCCTGTACCGGCACCGGAACAATTTTTCTAGGAACACCGGATTGGTGAGGTGGAAGTAGTCCTTGTGGTGGCGGGCCTGCCCTTCCACTCTGTTGCGCGACAGGTTTTTGGAGCGCCCCTTCACAGAGCCCCGGTGCTCCGGCCCCGTGTTTGAGGTGAACTTGTGGATCATGGAGGCCGCAGTAGTTTCCAATGTCTGCGTCGACTGATCGGACTCCTCGTCGGAAGAGGAGTCGGTGACCTCCGCGCGGAACTTGTCCAACATCTGCCACATGTCCATCTGCGTGGGTACAAACTGCGGATCAATGGCCGCGCACAATAGCGCCGAAAACACGAGTAAGAAACCTACCGACGCAATTGACCGAACAGGTCGTGGGCGGCGCGGAAGGGCGGCGCAACCGGGAGCGTTTGGCCCGAAAACAGCCGGCAGGTACGCGGCGGAGCCAAGCCCGAGTACGATCCTGCTCTCCCGCGCGGCGAGAACGGAGCCGACGGCGACTACTGCGGCGCTGCGGCGGCACGGCGGCGGGTGGGGTTGGGGTGGTGGCGTCGCACCATGGCAGCAAAGAAGGAGAAAAAGAAGCAAATCGAAGCGGTCGATTTCGCTGTCCCTGACTTGCGGGGCCGGTAAGGAATGAAAGACGCTCCGCCCGCGGAGACGCAAACCTGGCGCATATTTGGGCCAGTTTTGCGTCTCCGCGGATGGCCCGATCACTTTGCGTCGCCCCGCTGGAGCAGGCCCCAGACACATTTCCGGTCACGGCGGACGAAAACGGTTGCTCAGCGTCCGTTTGCATCGCGCCGTTTGCATCGCGCCGCTGGAACTGGGTAAGAGGGTCTGGAGCTTGATGGTAGTAGTCGCTAGCCCCAGCGTAGAAAGGGAGTCTTGTTTTTTTGTACTAGGGTAACATGTATCGTGGAATTGGTGCTCCCACCGTAAAGTTAGCTACCACAATGAGGTATCATTGTTATTTTCTTGAGAAAGTACGTTTGGAGGAGGGGCGACACAAAGGCAAGGCGACTAATTAAACCAGATCAAGTTGACAAACCCCCTTGCCATCATACACCGCCGGATCAGCGGCACAATGAGTTTTTTTATAAAAAAATAGAAGGCCACGTGGCCCAACTTTATAAATAAAGCCTCACACGGCATCGTACATAGATCATCATTTACTCCCAACATAACAAATGCAAAGTTTCGAACCCACTCGGATCCAACATGCCACATATGGAGCGAGCCAGACTCACACACACAACCCCACACTAGAGTCGATGATGATCAGCAGTCATGTGTGCTCAGTCCATGTCCCAGCGTACAATCTCCTCCTGACATCGCCCACCGCCAAATCCAGGAGCTCTCTATCCTTCCATCTAACCAGAACTCTCTAGCACTGCATATGAATGATATTTCGTATAAAAAATTAGTTAGGTTACCAATCATCTTTCCTTCTATAGCTAGCTTATTGCGCACATTCCAAATGGTCCAATATTGGTCCGCAAAGGACCCGAGGGTAGGCGCCTCCGTATGAGCTGCCAGAGAAATACCTTGATCTTAGGTGGTATTGTGGTGCGCCGCACACCCCTGAATGGCGTCACCGTCGCCCCTTGCGACAGTTGAACGTACACCCCGACTTAGTGGAGAAGTTGTCGGAGCGCTCTAGGGCCCACGACACCATGTCCTCCTCCATATCAGTGGGCAGCGCCTGAATCTCCTGGCATAGGTTGTCCCATTCCATAGCTTCCGCCAGACGGAATTGCCTCCTGAACCGGAGGCACCATTCCCCGGGCTCCCCGTCCAGCACCCTAGCCCAAAGACCGAGATGAATGGCATCTCGCAACAACTGACCAGCCTAGGAAACTGATAACACCCAAGTGCAGTGCAGGGTATCACTGCAGTACAATTCGATAAGTATTTGACTGTCGAACCCACGAGAAGCTGAAGATAAACTATCTATTTTCTAAAAACCCTATTACCCACTTATATGGCTTTCCATGCAAAGCTAGGATCTTATCGAATAAATATGATGATGTAGAACTGTGTGCTCTTGCTAATGCAACCACAAGACCGATTTGTTGGAGGAGACTAGACAATATATTTATACTTCAACACTCTCCCTCGCGTCTAAACAAGGACGGAAAGTGGGTTGCAATATTTTTATTTTATTCCACGTTAACCCGGTCTTGAACTCAATACCTCTTAGCACTGATGCCATGTAAAACGGCATGCTCTAGCAATACATTTGTACTTTAACAAATACAAAAATATACTTTACAATGATTCTAATATAAAAGATTGTGTATTGTAGATGTTGATTTTTTTCGTAAATATTTATTAAATTTTATGAGGTTTGATTTTGACCAAACCCTGAATAATTGTGTACAACTAAACAAGGCTAAACAGTACTATCTCTGCTCACAATCTTGGCTTTCCTTTTCAGTTTTTATAAGGCAATCTAGTTTTTCCTTAAGTGAAATGTTTTAAAATTTGTCCAAATTTATAGTATAAACTAGTGGTTGGGGCGCCCCTTGGAGCGCCTCCTCGCCGGTCAGTGGCAGTCCAATTGCACCCCAATGGAAAGCTATCAATCTTCATGTTACTCAAGTTCTTCTCTTCTGCTTACACACACTTGCATTCAGTTATGTATCCAATGAATACCAAATGGTAACCTGTTTACAGAAATCAATAATCTTACATGAAAATCAATCTATGGAAAGGTGGACCAAACCTAAACAAAGCTACCACGAGTGGGCTTTAAAAATGTACATAGCAAAAGATGCACACATGACAGAAATTCCAGAGCAGCATGAACTCTGAACTAAGTTGGGCTTGCAGATTATCGTCGTGGTATGAAAATGAAAATGATACTGATACCTACAACAGAAATCAACAACAGGATCAGATGGATCTTCTGACAAGTAATGAAATCTATACATCTCGGTAAAGATAGATAAATGTTCTTGAGCAATCAAAAAATATGCATGTATCCAGTTGACTACCTGAACTCTTCTCCACCAAATATTTAACAAAGAACATCGAAATGGGAGTAAAGTTTTTAATACATATAAATACAAAAAAAATGAGATAAAAAGAGGAGTTACTGTGAGTAATAACACATTGCTGATGTGTATACTCAGATAAGGACAAGCCAAACTTATTTCATTTTGTAGCATGCAAAGATAAGAGTAGTTGTATAAATGGAATGTTTTTTTTATAAACAAATTAGCATGTGATAATGGGTATAAAAAAAGCGACCAGATGCTAGAAGTTAATGAAAATAACAATAAAGATCACCATCAACCGAAAACCACACATATTTTTTCATCCACGAACAGTAATGCCGTATGCAATACTGTCACTAAACCATATGTCGATGGTTCTCTGTGAACATACAAGCACCACAATAAAATTTTGGAAGTTAATATTGATTAAATGTCTAGAAGCTAAAATGACCGGGCTAACAATAAGTGTTCTTTTTCGCATATCAAATGAAGTGCTTACAGTAAGTGTGCTTACAGTAAAGTTAATCTTGAGAGGCTCATGTGGCGTGCAAGGGCTGGGCGCTGGCCTTGATTTTGGGCACAGGCAATCAAAGTACCACATGGCATATGGTTAGAATATGGCTTGTATATGTGTAAACATGGGAGTAAATACAACAGTAGGGTTACTTTGATTACCAGTTACCTGAACGGAGGGAGTGGAATATAAAACAATGTTATCTGAGCTTTGTACTGATAAATGCATAAAATTTGTATTCTCTTAAGTATCGTTCAAGAGGCTAGACCAATATTTTGTATGATAAACACCTATCGCACTGTTCTCGTAATAATCGAAGCTTGAAAAACTGCCGCAACCTACATAGTTAATGGAGTCAAATCTGGCATTCTGAGGACTGATAAATTGCTCCACTTCACAAATATTTTAAATTTCCATGCAAACAACGCTAAAAATGGATTTACTTTTGTCGGAATGATACAAGACAGTGACAACAACAGAATCCACCAAGAGGGCCATGTCCTTCTTGGCTATCTGTAAATAGCTAATCCCAAATTCCTAGTCCAACACAAAAAGTTATTTAAGCGGATGCAGCATGAGATGGTAACATACCTTGCAAGCTAAAGGTGACAATATGTGTCCAAATCATTCCATAATCAGACCAAAAAAAGTGGTCTTCATCATCGACACCAACCGTGTTGCGGCCCTGCAGCGGCAACAACATAGTACAGAGGGAAAAGTTCGTAGAGAGATCCTAATAAAAAAACTAACCCAAAGCATAGCTATCTGGATCCTTTAAGCAATGCTTTAAAATTCATTTGGTACCTCTTCCATCATTCATTACAAAATCTCTAAAGAAAGTTGTTGTGTAGATTAGCATGTAATGTATTAGCCGTATACATAAGTCAGTGTGGACAAACCAGTCAATAGAAAGTAAATCATCATGCCAAGTAAAGAATTATGTCATCATCATACTTGTTTAGCAGGCAAAGCATGAAGAATAATAATTCTTTGGAAGGGTATAACTATTAGAGCAAAGTATAAAATCATATGTGCTTATTAAACTTGGGCATGAGATCGTACTAAATGCTGAACTCCAAATAGAGGCGATCCATTCTTAGTGATGAACTCCGGGTGGTTATCTGCAACAAGGCAACACCCTGCCACGTGAAGATGACTTTCTCTATCCGTTGCCAATTAGTGAATATACTCAGTACAATAATCTGTAGCTGGTGAAGAAAAAAAATGGAAAAACCTAGACGATAAAATGGAAAAAGGTAGCAATGCCAAGTAATCAATTATTCACCTGGATGGTGCAGTCACATCATAAGCAAGAGCACCAGTAGTAACAGAATGACGAGAATATTCATATTATTTCCATATGGCGAGAAGGCTAACCATGAAATCTCCACTGTGCTTCCTGTACAGAAGCTGGAAGAAACAATTAGCGTGTGTCAGCACCAAAACATACATGCAAGTCCTTACTCTACTATAGAGCTTGTGCCTGCGAAATGAAATATAGGTTGGTAATCAGTGCAGAATGGAAAATGGTGGGCATGCTCGAAGTTTAGAACAACTTTATTGGATATTAGCCTCGCTGACCAAGAGCATTCTTTGATCTCACTGGAAGGACAATATCGAAGCCTTGGAAATACATAACCATAAGAAAGACCAATACAGTAGCAAACAATTTGGTCACATTTTGCATATTCTGGTGGTAGAAAGCCTCTCTTAGGGCACAGACTTTGCCAGATCGAGTAATCAACAGATGAAGCAATGCAATGACAAACCCTCCAAATTCAGCACCACGTTCACTGTTGATGGTCGTGGGGCTAACCGCCTTCCAGATGATATTCCCAGTACATAACAACAAATTTAGCAGAAGCCAACTTGCAATGGAATAGAAGATCAAGATCACAAAATAAAGTTCAATATGCTTCCCAGACATTGGTAGCAATGAACATAGAAATGCCAGAACCCAAAGCTTTTGTGGAGAAGTTCATCTAGACATATCACAGATGAGATGACAATGATGTCAGCAAACAGAGTATAATGAGAATAGCATTCCCAGTTCCAAGTTGGCTCCCGCAGGACACAGGTCACGGCTCCACAATGGCAATCAGGATACCAAGAAACTTTTGTCTACCATTCCTGAGTAAAAAGTACAACATTCATCACAATAATGTTGGATATATGGCATGAAACAGCAAGCTTGCAGTTTTCGGTGGCCATTCATTGCGCAAATGACAAACTACATATACATGTGATTATGGACATAATATTTTAAAACATTTATAATTCTAGAAGGATAAGTAAATCATGAAATTCACGAGGATGCTTGTCGAGAATACTTGGACGGACATGAGCTTGTAGGATTCCCGGTCTCTGAGCTGCTTGTCGCTAGCCATCAGAGTCGTATCGGCTACAATGTATCTGTGGAAGTATGAAGGCCGCAGCTTATGAAACTGAAAAAGAAAACAAATAAGCAATAAAGACATTAGAATGCATGATCGGAGTGACTTACACAAGATTTAAAACAAGAACAGAGGAGACATATAGAACCTGTCAAGGCCTGGTTCTTCATGCCGCCAGACAAAGTGGCTGCCAAACACAACATTTCACTGAAAAGCATCACCAATACCATTCAAAAAAAGCATCACCAATGAACACATCACCCTCAACTCTGCCCTACATGTGATGAAGGTGCAGGTCAGCAGTCGTGCTGAGAGGCAGCACAACAGCTTCCAGGAGCAGGATGACTCCCCCAGCCGCATCACATGCATGCCGTTATGTCTCTCCAACCAACACCGGCTGCTGATGCCTGCTCACCGTTGGTCTAAAATTCTGCAAGACTGGCCACCCGCACCCTATATGGAATTAAATTATTTAGGAGAGAATTAGAAAGGAGCTATCTCATATGGAGAGGTGTAACCTGGAAGGGAGGAGAAGGATATGGTGCCGTTCTCCAAGGTGGAGGGGATGAGGACAACGGGCCAAGTACCTCGGTAATACATCCCCGTCGGCTTCATGCACCCCTTCGCCGCAAAAGTGCAAAACCACCATAGACCAGCTTGATGGAGGAGAGTGCAGGATGACGACGTCGCAACCGCTGGCTCTCACCTTGATACGTCTCCAACGTATCGATAATTTCTTGTGTTCCATGCCACATTATTGATGTTATCTACATGTTATATGCACACTTTATGTCATATTCGTGCATTTTCTGGAACTAACCTATTAACAAGATGCCGAAGTGCCAGTTCCTGTTTTCTGCTGTTTTTGGTTTCAGAAATCCTAGTAACGAAATATTCTCGGAATCGGACGAAATCAACGCCCAGGTTCCTATTTTACCCGGAAGCATCCAGAACACACGAGAACCGCCAGAGAAGGGGGGCAGGGCCACCACACCACACCCCGGCGCGGCCAAGGGGGGCGCCCCTAGGGTGTGGGCCCCCCAGAAGCCCTCCTGCGCCGCCTCTCCGCCTATATAAAGCCCCTGACCTAAAAACCTCGGGCGTTCGACGAAAACCACAAAAACCTTCCAGAGCCGCCGCCATCGCGAAGCCAAGATCGGGGGACAGGAGTCTCTGTTCCGGCACCCTGCCGGAGCGGGGAAGTGCCCCCGGAAGGCTTCTCCATCGACACCGCTGCCATCTCCACCGCCATCTTCATCACCGCTGCTGCTCCCATGAGGAGGGAGTAGTTCTCTATCGAGGCTCGGGGCTGTACCGGTAGCTATGTGGTTCATCTCTCTCCTATGTGCTTCAATACAATAATCTCATGAGCTGCCTTACATGATTGAGATTCATATGATGATGCTTGTAATCTAGATGTCATTATGCTAGTCAAGTGAGTTTTACTTATGTGATCTCCGGAGACTCCTTGTCCCACGTGTGTAAAGGTGACAAGTGTGTGCACCGTGTGGGTCTCTTAGGCTAGATTTCACAGAATACTTATTCACTGTTGAATGGCATAGTGAGGTGCTTATTTATATCTCTTTATGATTGCAATGTGTTTGTATCACAATTTATCTATGTGCTACTCTAGTGATGTGTTATTAAAGTAGTTTTATCCCTCCTGCATGTGTGCAAAGGTGACAGTGCGTGCACCGTGTTAGTACTTGGTTTATGCTATGATCATGATCTCTTGTAGATTGCGAAGTTAACTATTGCTATGATAATATTGATGTGATCTATTCCTCCTACATATGCATGAAGGTGACAGTGTGCATGCTATGCTAGTACTTGGTTTAGTCTCGTTGATCTATCTTACACTTAAGGTTACTAAAATATGAGCATTATTGTGGAGCTTGTTAACTCCGGCATTGAGGGTTCGTGTAATCCTACGCAATGTGTTCATCATCCAACAAGAGTGTAGAGTATGCATTTATCTCGTTCTGTTATGTGATCAATGTTGAGAGTGTCCACTAGTGAAAGTGTAATCCCTAGGCCTTGCTCCTAAATACTGCTGAGTTACTACCGCTTGTTTACTCGTTCTCATCGCGTTACTATCGTTGCAATACTACCACCATCAACTACACGCCTGACAAGCTATTTTCCGGCACCGTTGCTACTGCTCATACTTATTCATACCACCTGTATTTCACTATCTCTTCGCCGAACTAGTGCACCTATTAGGTGTGTTGGGGACACAAGAGACTTCTTGCTTTGTGGTTGCGAGGGTTGCATGAGAGGGATATCTTTGACCTCTTCCTCCCTGAGTTCGATAAACCTTGGGTGATCCACTTAAGGGAAAACTTGCTGCTGTTCTACAAACCTCTGCTCTTGGGGGCCCAACACTGTCTACAGGAAAGGAGGGGGAACGTAGACATCAAAGTAATTTTCTGGCGCCGTTGCCGGGGAGGAAAGGTAAAAGGCTCTCATACTACGGTCTCAGGTAAAGTATTTTTCTGGCGCCGTCGTGTGTGTGCTCAAAGCTATTTCCTTTAGATCCTGCAATTGCATCTTGTTGTTTCTTGTTTACACTAGTTTGGCATAATGTACAAGAGTGAGCTTCTTATTCTATTTC
>NC_061514.1:155024431-155071489 GCF_022539505.1 Lolium rigidum
TCTTATACCAATAGATTTCTTTTATATTCTTAATCTATTGTTAAAGTAACTAAAGTAGCTATAATTCTTTTTATAGTTAACTTTGGTGATAATGATGAATGGTTTCTCACCATATATATTATAGTCTTTAACTCTAAGCTTTACTTATGAGCTTATATCTTCTACTTCAAGTTCTTAGGGTTTATGATCACTACAAAATTTATAATGATCAAGGTTTGGCTTCCTAGGTTATTACTGGAAATATTTAGATATGGTTTTACCAATTACCCCTCTCACTCCACAAGGACTTGGATTATAATCTAAGGTTCTACTCTAGGAATGATGATGTGATTATCTATATATGTGGTCTTCCTTAGAATTTCTACCTTGCTATCTTCTGTAGCTTGTTCTTCAGGAATTCTGATAAACTTGCATCTTGTGGCATGCCTCCACCTCCTAGCTGCTTCATCTTGATCCTAACTATTTTATGGAGTGGCTCAATGTGTTGGTCTTCATGCATCATGGTGCAAGATGATGAGATGAATGAGGTAGAGGGTTCCTTTTATAGGCTTGGGCATGCTCTAATATCATGACACATGGGTGGATGACTCTTTCTTTAATTTGATGAGTAAGGTGCTTGGTTGTCATGCTCTCATCCATAGCAATCCTTTAAGCATGAGGTGGCATAGCTTAGGATTCAAGCTATGTAGATATTTTCATCCTATGTGGCATTGAGATTATCCTCTCATGTGATTTATTTTTGGATAGCCAAGTGGCTTTTGCTACTAAATATCTTGTGAATGATTTTATGCTTGTGGTTGAGTCACTATATCATATGTGATGGTATTTATATCATTATTGGGAACAAAATGTCAAAGATAAGGATCATACCCCAATTTTTGAATGATGATATTTGATTTCACCAAGGCATGATCATATGAGTTTCAAAGTACTCATAGTTTATTTTATTCAAATAGTTTGGACTATAATTCGTAATGTAAATAATTTTAGTTTTGTGATATTCCACATATTTAAATAGTTATGCTTGAAATAAGAATGTGGGACTTTTATGCACTTAGGTCCTTGTGTTTTACCATATTTGGTAATTAATTTTAAAGTGAATTCAATTATACCCCAAGTGTAGTTTCTTAACTTGTAAGTGTTAATAACTTAGAGTTTGATTATTATCTATTTGATGGTTATAGGCTTCTCCCATCTCTAGGGTTTAATGATAAGCTTGTGTTGCTGTTGAGTTCAAGAATTACCATGAGGTTCATGGTAAGGACATGGGTTAGTTTTAAGACATGGAGAAGATAAGTGAAGAATGGGTTCTCCATTTATTATTACTTGATTTCCAATTTAATAGTTGTTCATATGTGTTGGTAAAGAATACCATGCTATGATCTTTCATAAGATCAAACAATTGATCATTGATTAAAGTGTTGTTGTGTTAGTTATTAGTTCCATTTGATCTAACCCCTTAGATCAAATCATCTCTACCCAAAACAAGGTTTTAACAAAGTCACTTTGAGGTTTATAGCGCTTGACTTGATGAGCTACTTCAATTCCACCAAGGTCAAGTGAAACTTCAAGTCATCGTGATCTGTTTTACTTTAAAGCGCGAAAATTCCCCCGATTTTCTATGCATGAATGCAATGCACACATCTGTTTCCTCTATTTTTGTAACCCCAATACCTGGGATATTACAGTCTCTACCCCTTAAACTAAACTTCGTCCTCGAAGTTTGATCTCTCTCACGTTTCGGAGTGTGGGTCTGACTTGTGCAGACTAAATCTTTTCTCGAACTCCATGGTGATCTCGCTGAATATAATTGAATATATCCCTTGTCCAGATTCTTCCTGGAATCCATTAGTGTTTGACATCAAACAACTATTATTTCCTTTACTTCCATGATTTCCTCCAATATTATAAGCTTGTTTCCTTTCTCATTGAATATTCAATGATTGAGACTTCTTCTTGTCCTGACAGTCTTAATTGAAGACTAATTGGATAACATTCTCCTATTTGATAAAATAGGTCTTTGTTTTCCATTACTACCAAAACTGCAGTAATGGTGCTTAATAAGGTACTAACTTTGGAATTGATCGTGATGGTTTATTCCTCTAAGAATGAATTAGACTCATTTAGTCCATCCAATCATGGTTTATAATTGATAACTATAACTATTTTGGGTAATTTAAGTTCCATGAAAGGAATCATTCTATTAGTCTTTGGTATTGATGTGTTCAATCTTCTTCGATCTTTGGCCATCTAGAGCTTTATTTGGTCTTTGGTATTTTCTTCGTCCAACTTCTTTATTTTTGACTTACTTGAGCTTAAGTACTTCTGAGTAGATATTATTTACTTGCTCAAGTTATAATCCACTTCTTACGTCCTCGAGGTATAAACCTCGGCTTCTGGTCTGACATCCTTCTGAAAGTAATGTCCAACAATCTTATGAAAATAAGATCGAACTTCCTCTCAGTTCAGACCTTCTGTTTCTATCTAGCTTAGAGTATTGAGTCATTGTACATCCAACTCAATCTTTACTCTACCCCTTAGAGTTTTCTTATGTTCTTCGACTCCTTTTCTTCCAAATATTGAGCTTATGATTAGAATATTGGTCTAGGTCTAGCTTATGGTTTGTACTTATTCTAAGGTCTCGCGAAGAATGTTTGTGGGGTATCCACTCAATTGTGGACATCCAATGTGAATCCTTCGACTAAATGATTATAAGTTATAGATATTTGGCTGACAGGATTTTTATTTGTTCACATACTTTTGTTACAACTAATTAAATCGTGGACTATTTGTAATATCAACTGATACCAGCTGTGGTTATTATACCAACCGTGGCTATTTGATATCTAAAAATGGATTCTAGTATAGGTTCTGATCAACTGGACGAGACATCTTCTGCTTTATCTCGCAGTATTGATCCTATACTAATTGTGGTCTTCTGATGTCAATTATGGTCTTCTTATATCTGCTATGGTTTCATAAATCATCTTCCTTCATTCAGGGTTTATTTTGCATGCAATCCACTAGCTGACACTATGAATATAGTATCCTAAGTGATTTCCCATGCATTCCCTCTTCCATAATGACTATGGTTCTACTTCTACTACTCCACAGTCATCATATTTCTCACCTTCATGCTTCCTATGTACTAAAGTACTCCTCTGTTGAGGTAAAGCATGAGTTTAGGTGAGTACTTCCTTCTGAATATTGTGGTTGCTTCCCCCAAATTTACTCCTTTCTTCTGGTGGAGCTTCATCTTGTCTTCGGAATCCTCCAGAATTCGTCACTTCCTCACACGTTTACCATTACCCTCTAGATCTATAGCACCAAGTAAGAACTTGATATAGCAACATGCATTTGCATACCAAAGTCAAACTTCATGTATGGATCTAGTCAAACAATGAAAATCCAATAAAATCCAAGAAGATTCAGCTTTGTGCTTTTATAATACACATCATCATAAGCCTGAATATGATTGTTGAGTAAGACATCTCTAAACATCAGGCTCAGATGTGTAGTATAGAGCACCACATAATATAGGTTTATATCGTGATACTTAGCACGATTATACGGGATTCTACTATTTGTCTCAACCTTTACCTTGATTGCACATTTGCAATGAGATAAACTTGAAACAAAGTGGTCTAGGATAGTTGTGGTTAACCTAATTTTCTTTGGAAGTACTAACTTAGCTTCCATTTTGTTGAGGACTACTTCAATGATATGTCTGGTTCTAAATTTGCTACTCTAAACACATAACTATGGAAATATAACTCCTATTCTTCCAAGTGTTTCTATTATAAGTCTATGGTCATGATGTGCTTGGCACACTTCCCATATTTTTGGGACACAGTTCTTGCACTATTGTCTGGCTTCTTGTTGTACTACTTCTAAGTATTTATGATGTTCTATTCCATCACATAATGATTCTCAAGTGAATCTTATATGATTACTATCCCTACCATATATGTAGACATATTTTATTCCTATCTCTCTTCCTTACCTCCCATGATTGACTCATCATGGTCTATACTACCTCACATCAGTTGTTTGTATTACTACTATCAGTTGTTTCACAAGTTTAGATAAATTTTACTTACCCTATTACTTAACTTGGTCTACATTTTCTATTAGGATATCTTCCTTATGGTTGTATCCTCTCTTTGGACTACCATGTATTGTATACCAACTGTGGTCTACTCATAATTATTTTGGGGTCTTAAGAGTATCCTACATAATTTGAGATTAGCTGACTAACATTACTTTATCTTGGTAATTTAGGTAAGAAGTGCTGACTCAAGTGTGTCTGGATTATTCTCAAGTGAATATCCATCTCAAGTCATTAAAATATTTTGTTCACCTAAGACAACTTCCTATAGACACTACCAATCCTATAGGTCTCCTTTAAAGGGTTTTAATCCTAGGGTCAAAGCATTTGCTCTGATACCAACTGTGGTGACCTGGCATACCACTGCATGGTGTAGTATGCAAGTCTGATATAACACCAATGAAACACAGTTTCACTAGTATTATATCGCTCAGAGTGGTATAACAGAAACATATGCGGGTCCAAGGCATGTCTATAGAATTACAACATTGACTCTGTTACATAAGATCGTCACAGCCTCCTACTTTACAATGAGGTAAAACTGCAAATAAACTCCAGAAGAACGACTCGTAGTCTAGTCCTAACACGAACTCTAATTGTAGAGTATTTAACTAGCTACAGAGGCTATGAATAGATTCTAGCTAAATAGGAGCTAAGTTTAGGAAGCTAGTTCCTTTCTATTGCTAATCTAGGTTTCTCCTTGTTGGATGTGGTATCTGACTCTTCTGACAGGTTCCTGTCCCTTGAAGTAGTTGTTGACTCCTCGGCCTTCGAGTTGCACTGTAGATCCTCCTTCGATGCCTCCATATCTAAGCAGGGGATTTAAGAGTGGGATGAGTACGAGCGTACTCAACAAGTTCATTATAGGAAAGAGGTGTTTAATGCACTAGCTACGATATTAGACCAGAAAGTCTAATACCAATGCAAGTTTTGATAAACATTTCTTCAAGAGATTGCTTTTATTTCAAAGAGCTATGTCCGTCAGCCTTCACCGGTTTACTAGAGCTTCATGGAGCTCCTTTCCGGCCGCGTTCGCAGTTCCTCAATCCCGGAACAGGGAGTGACAGGTCACAGTTCTTTACACTCTGCAGAGGTGTGTTGCTTTACCCATAAGAGATCTTAACCTTGGTGCCAACCGGGCAGCTTTCCCGTCCACACTTCCTTCGGTGTGAGGCCCGGTATAAGGTCTAGCCAATCATGTTCCTCCGCTACCTCGAACACCCACCCTTTGTTGCATGCGCCGACCCTGGGTCCACGTCGGTCCCAATATTCCCGTATTTCAGGGTGGACCCCGACCACGACAACGAGTGCTCGGGCTCTACCATACACTCCTACGCCGGTGGCCGCAACCCATCCTAGACCGCAATACCGTGGGGACTTAGGACTCCCCAGCCTCACCATCTTGCTCCTTCGGGCGACAAGTGTACTACGGACTATGCCGTGGGGACTTAGGACTCCCCAGCCTCACCAGCTTGCCCCCTTGGATTACAAGTGTACTACGGTAAAGCGCATCCGTTGATGAACGAGAGGTGGAAACACTTTTGACTACTCCGTCCCACTCCGGATCTTATGGTTAACACGGGTATTACGGCACAAGAATCACTGGCGACATTTGTTGTTTAATCCTAGATGGATATAAGCCCGTGCAATGGAACCTCCACCATATCAACACAATCCATGGTTCCATTGCCCACCACTTAGTCATATTCATAGTTATGAAAGTAATGGTTTTGATTTTTGTGCAATAATGATAACCATAATACTTTGCAAGTAATTTGATAGAAATACTCAAATGACATGAGCAAGCGATGAACTTGCCTTTCTTGACTGCAAGATTATGCGGGCAAGGTCTT
Organism: Lolium rigidum; assembly: GCF_022539505.1. Lineage (NCBI taxonomy): Eukaryota > Viridiplantae > Streptophyta > Magnoliopsida > Poales > Poaceae > Lolium > Lolium rigidum. The sequence continues at coordinate 155,030,393 of NC_061514.1, forward strand.
CGATACGCAATAACTCCAAATTCTGAAATAACATCATCGTCCGGTAAGGACGATGTTTAAAAGATTGGCAAGGATGCAATAATGCATAAGTATGAGATGCAATCGCTCTAAGCGTGACTTAACCCCGATGATTTAGGATTAGTGAATTAAAATGATTTGTTTAGGGTGTGTTGCACTTTTAGATTGGTTCACAAACAAGGTTCTTATTCAGGTGTGATTACATGGTATCATGAACAGGTGCTGCAATATATAATAACAATAATATTAATAGCATACAACAATAACATTTGGTATAATACTAACATGTAATGAATAGTGGTTGGTTTTAGCACTATATGCCATGGTTAATGATTGATTATTATATACTTCAAAAGAATAACTTTTGAAGAACATGTTCTTTAATAAAGGATAAGCATAACAATCAGGTTTGTGGCGTTCTGTGGTTTATTATGGGTTCCAAGTAGTTTCTAGGGTAAGGAGTAGATGTATCCCAACATAGTTGGATTCATCAAAAGCTATAACTTGTAAGTGTTGAGCTAAGTCAAAGCATCTTGAGCAATTTATTTTAAATAGTTGCTATCAAGGGTGGTATACCTTGCTGGGAATAGCTAGTTAGGGTTTATAGATCCTGTTAGGTAGGGTTGAGGATACTCTCTATTTTCTTCAAAAGAATAACTTTTGAAGAACATACTTCTTAAATAATAAGAAGTATTGCAATTAGGGTTGAGGTTGTCTTTTATTAGCTATTGGATCTCTAAGTAGAGAATGGTTGGTTCCTAAATAGGAGAGTTCATAAGTATCTCACACTAGTAGGGTTTAGTGGAACAGGGTTCTGTAATGTAAAATAGTAGGTATTGTTGTTGTTAGGGTTCATCACATTGGGGTGATGCTAAATAGAAATGAATAAGGATGATGGTTTTGACAGTAGAAGCTAGGGTTTAAACTTGGTTGATCCTACTTGATCAACTAGGTTTAGTGATATGCATACATGTAATACTAAATTGTTAGTGATAGGGTTCTACATTTTATGTGGAGATAGGTATGTCTTTTAGTTGCTAATGGTAGCTCTATGATTTGAATTAAAGTACCATGATCACCTGTTCTAACCTTGGGTTTAGGTTAGAAGCAAATTAGGATTCACATGTAATAATGGAACTAGGGTTTGGTGCATATTTGAATTAGGTTTTTAGGGTTCCACCTGAAATGATAAGGTTGTAACATCATTTCATATTGAATTAGGGTTTGCTATTAACCCTATGGTTCAATGATTAATAACTTCATGATAAAGTTGAAGTTATTAGTAACTTGGAAATAAAAATAATATTGAAATTGGCATTTTATTCTTTTTAAACAATTAATAATTAGGTAATTATTAATTAGGGTTTAAATCTCTCTAATAAAGATTTAACAAATAATAAATAAAGAAAATTAGATTTCATGTTTTTCTTTATTTATTTATTGGTTTTTTATTTAATCTGGATAGTTTTCCTAATTTCTGAATTTTAATTGTATTAAGAATTAAAATGAAAAGCTTTAATAACAAATATTAAATAATAGAATTTTTATAAAAAATAAAAATTTCATTTTATATTTTTATTGGATAGAGTTTACTTTTCTAAGAATTTTGATATATTATTTACTTTTTTCGGAGTTATAATGAATTTTATATGAATTTGCAAAGTATCAGATATTTCCTGGATTTAAATTTAAATGAAAAACCTAAATCTACCAGGACAGCTCCCACCCACCGAGACTGACTGGTGGGCCTTAGGCCACGCCAGCTGTCACGCGGACGAAGACTGGTCAAAAGTTGACCGGTGTTTGACCTCGCCGACGGCTAAACGCCGGCGAGACAGTATGTGGTGGCGCCGCCGATTTTTGGCTCCCCAGGACGCGCGGCTAGCACCAATCGACTCCCCTCGACGTGGTGAGTGCGATGGTAGTGGTGGTTTTTCCCAATGGTCACCGGAGCATCGCCGGAGTTCACCACCTGCGGCGGCGGCCTCCGGCCATCGAGGGATTATAGGCTACAGGGGCCTAACGAATGCGAAATGAAGCTCTAACTCAACACAGGCTCACCAGGAATACGACGGAAAGGTCGGCGAAGCTCGGGGAAGTCTGGCTTGCCGGAATTTGGTGTTGCCGGTGTCGGAGAAGACGATGGCTTCGGTGTCGATCTAGGGCACCTCAGCTCAATTCCTTCCGTGGGCTGAGCTTGTCGAGGACGGCCGTCACGCTGGTGGGCTTAGCTCTGCTCGGGGAGGCCTAGTTCGCCGGCGGTAAGAGGGACTGGCGGAGCCAGGGTTTCCGCATGGATGCAATTGGAGAGGAAGGAGAGGAAACGGAGATAATTCGTCGACCAGGGTATTTATAGGGCTCGAGAATGCGCCTCGTCACGAATTCGGAGCAAGGGGAGGTCGACAGCGCGAAGGGGAAGAAGAGCACGGCGTCGCCGTGGCCTCCAGTGCACGGAGGGGATGAGGATGAACTCGTCCACGTTATTTTTAACGAAGAGGTATCTGGGCTGCTAAGTTGGTGGTTTGGGCCGTGTTGGTGGGCTGGGTGCTGGGCTGCTTGGTGGGCTACACGGCCAGGTAAGGCAGGTAAGCCTCCTCTTCTCTCTTTTTCTTTTCTGTTTTCAATTTTCTATTTTGTATTTCTTTCCTATTTGAATCTGATTTGAATTCCTAATTCATTTGCAGGTTTCTGAGTGGGTTGAACTTGATTAAGTTGTAGAACAATGATTAATACACCATTCCTTCTATTTAGAACAAGGGTTTCATTTTTTTGGAGTATATTCCATACTTTTAGGCTTATTCAAAATATCAATTAATCATGAATTTAGGCCCTCATCTGGATTTCATACCACCTTTGTGAATCAATTTATTTGGATTAATAGAGTTGATACTTTGAACCCCAAGTATTTTAAAGGTGGTATTAAGACTTGGTTTCAATTTAGGGAATTGGTCACTTGCACATGATCTTATTGTGAATACTGCTTTGTTAAGATCTTGTAGGTTTAATTATAGCCCTATCTCAAGGTTAGCATTAATATTGTATTTTACTAGTACCTTGAAATACTTAGAGTAATTCTACTCTCATCATGGTTTGATCTTGGTTAATAAGTTAAGTGGTTGATCATCATACATATGGTTCCAATTATAAAGTGTAGCACAAGATTTTGATTATGTTCAAGAATTGAAACATAAGGTTTATTAGATGTGCAAATCTAAGGTTCCAATGCTATTTACCTAATGACACATGGGTTGAACCTTAATTGAGGTTTAGGTTTTATTTGTGATCACCCAAGTGATACACAAACTAGGGTTGAGATTTAATTCTGGTTTGTAGAGTTGAGATAATACCATATTGCATGTGCTAGGGTTTAATCTCCCTTAACCATGATAAGGTGGTTACTTGCTTAATAGTTGAGGTTCTCCTTTAGTTACTAAGGACTTGAGAATTGGTTTTATCTTATACCAATAGATTTCTTTTATATTCTTAATCTATTGTTAAAGTAACTAAAGTAGCTATAATTCTTTTTATAGTTAACTTTGGTGATAATGATGAATGGTTTCTCACCATATATATTATAGTCTTTAACTCTAAGCTTTACTTATGAGCTTATATCTTCTACTTCAAGTTCTTAGGGTTTATGATCACTACAAAATTTATAATGATCAAGGTTTGGCTTCCTAGGTTATTACTGGAAATATTTAGATATGGTTTTACCAATTACCCCTCTCACTCCACAAGGACTTGGATTATAATCTAAGGTTCTACTCTAGGAATGATGATGTGATTATCTATATATGTGGTCTTCCTTAGAATTTCTACCTTGCTATCTTCCGTAGCTTGTTCTTCGAGAATTCCGATAAACCTGCATCTTGTGGCATGCCTCCACCTCCTAGCTGCTTCATCTTGATCCTAACTATTTTATGGAGTGGCTCAATGTGTTGGTCTTCATGCATCATGGTGCAAGATGATGAGATGAATGAGGTAGAGGGTTCCTTTTATAGGCTTGGGCATGCTCTAATATCATGACACATGGGTGGATGACTCTTGCTTTAATTTGATGAGTAAGGTGCTTGGTTGTCATGCTCTCATCCATAGCAATCCTTTAAGCATGAGGTGGCATAGCTTAGGATTCAAGCTATGTAGATATTTTCATCCTATGTGGCATTGAGATTATCCTCTCATGTGATTTATTTTTGGATAGCCAAGTGGCTTTTGCTACTAAATATCTTGTGAATGATTTTATGCTTGTGGTTGAGTCACTATATCATATGTGATGGTATTTATATCATTATTGGGAACAAAATGTCAAAGATAAGGATCATACCCCAATTTTTGAATGATGATATTTGATTTCACCAAGGCATGATCATATGAGTTTCAAAGTACTCATAGTTTATTTTATTCAAATAGTTTGGACTATAATTCGTAATGTAAATAATTTTAGTTTTGTGATATTCCACATATTTAAATAGTTATGCTTGAAATAAGAATGTGGGGCTTTTATGCACTTAGGTCCTTGTGTTTTACCATATTTGGTAATTAATTTTAAAGTGAATTCAATTATACCCCAAGTGTAGTTTCTTAACTTGTAAGTGTTAATAACTTAGAGTTTGATTATTATCTATTTGATGGTTATAGGCTTCTCCCATCTCTAGGGTTTAATGATAAGCTTGTGTTGTCGTTGAGTTCAAGAATTACCATGAGGTTCATGGTAAGGACATGGGTTAGTTTTAAGACATGGAGAAGATAAGTGAAGAATGGGTTCTCCATTTATTATTACTTGATTTCCAATTTAATAGTTGTTCATATGTGTTGGTAAAGAATACCATGCTATGATCTTTCAGTAAGATCAAACAATTGATCATTGATTAAAGTGTTGTTGTGTTAGTTATTAGTTCCATTTGATCTAACCCCTTAGATCAAATCATCTCTACCCAAAACAAGGTTTTAACAAAGTCACTTTGAGGTTTATAGCGCTTGACTTGATGAGCTACTTCAATTCCACCAAGGTCAAGTGAAACTTCGAGTCATCGTGATCTGTTTTACTTTAAAGCGCGAAAATTCCCCAGATTTTCTATGCATGAATGCAATGCACACATCTGTTTCCTCTATTTTTGTAACCCCAATACCTGGGATATTACGCCCCTGACCTAAAAACCTCGGGGCGTTCGACGAAAACCACAAAAACCTTCCAGAGCCGCCGCCATCGCGAAGCCAAGATCTGGGGGACAGGAGTCTCTGTTCCGGCACCCTGCCGGAGCGGGGAAGTGCCCCGGAAGGCTTCTACATCGACACCGCTGCCATCTCCACCGCCATCTTCATCACCGCTGCTGCTCCCATGAGGAGGGAGTAGTTCTCTATCGAGGCTCGGGGCTGTACCGGTAGCTATGTGGTTCATCTCTCTCCTATGTGCTTCAATACAATAATCTCATGAGCTGCCTTACATGATTGAGATTCATATGATGATGCTTGTAATCTAGATGTCATTATGCTAGTCAAGTGAGTTTTACTTATGTGATCTCCGGAGACTCCTTGTCCCACGTGTGTAAAGGTGACAAGTGTGTGCACCGTGTGGGTCTCTTAGGCTAGATTTCACAGAATACTTATTCACTCGTTGAATGGCATAGTGAGGTGCTTATTTATATCTCTTTATGATTGCAATGTGTTTGTATCACAATTTATCTATGTGCTACTCTAGTGATGTGTTATTAAAGTAGTTTTATCCCTCCTGCATGTGTGCAAAGGTGACAGTGCGTGCACCGTGTTAGTACTTGGTTTATGCTATGATCATGATCTCTTGTAGATTGCGAAGTTAACTATTGCTATGATAATATTGATGTGATCTATTCCTCCTACATATGCATGAAGGTGACAAGTGTGCATGCTATGCTAGTACTTGGTTTAGTCTCGTTGATCTATCTTACACTTAAGGTTACTAAAATATGAGCATTATTGTGGAGCTTGTTAACTCCGGCATTGAGGGTTCGTGTAATCCTACGCAATGTGTTCATCATCCAACAAGAGTGTAGAGTATGCATTTATCTGTTCTGTTATGTGATCAATGTTGAGAGTGTCCACTAGTGAAAGTGTAATCCCTAGGCCTTGCTCCTAAATACTGCTGAGTTACTACTGCTTGTTTACTGTTCTACTGCGTTACTACTGCTGCAATACTACCACCATCAACTACACGCCAGCAAGCTATTTTCTGGCACCGTTGCTACTGCTCATACTTATTCATACCACCTGTATTTCACTATCTCTTCGCCGAACTAGTGCACCTATTAGGTGTGTTGGGGACACAAGAGACTTCTTGCTTTGTGGTTGCAGTGGTTGCATGAGAGGGATATCTTTGACCTCTTCCTCCCCGAGTTCGATAAACCTTGGGTGATCCACTTAAGGGAAAACTTGCTGCTGTTCTACAAACCTCTGCTCTTGGGGGCCCAACACTGTCTACAGGAAAGGAGGGGGAACGTAGACATCACACCTCGCCGGGGTTGCAGACCATCAATGAAGTCGCCCTCGTTCCGTCGTGCAAGACGAAGAGGGGTGGGCTGGAGCTCGGACAACATGGGTGTGCCCGTTCCCATCGCGGGCTCCTCCTTGCCACCGTCGGCGGGGGCTCTCACGCCCTGGCGTCTGCAGCCCTGCACCTCTTCTTCTACGGACCAATCTGAAGGGGGGAAATCGGGAAAGTTGAGGCACAAACTTAGGACCAAAAAACTGGAGAAGAAATCCCTAAAAAGAAACCGGTACACCTCAACTAAATCCTTCCATGGAGCATGAAACGGCGGCGGGTAGGAGATGGTGCGGGTGCGGCGGCGGGTAGGAGATGCTGCAGGTGAGCTCAGAGAAGACGAAACGAGAACAGGGACGAATGACCGGGTCCGGGTCCGGGTCTCGGTCAGAAGAGGGCAGAGGAAAATGCGTAGAAGCATGTGTACACCTGTTTTTCAAGCCTAAACAACACAGAGAGGCGGGCCCAAAGTGTAGTCGGGTCCACCTGCGGAGAGAGAGACGGTGAGAGGAGTAACTTTAAACCAAATATCCGCTAGAAACCAAACGGGCCTGTCACTGGACCCACTAGAAACAGAAGGAAACAACCATTACACACAATATCTCACCCATGTCGAGGATGACATGTGGGACTGAAGGAGAAGAGGGCCTATTTGCAGAGTCAACAAGAATGCGACGGACAAGTTTGCACAGCGAACCGAACAAATGAAGATGCAGCTTGCAGTACGCCGGACAGAAATCACAGGCACCGGCCGCAGCACATGATCAGCTCGACAAATCGCACCAAGCTACCCAATGACAGGTTGGCCCACAAATAGCTATGGCCCATGGGTTGTGTGTAGAGGATACAGCACCTGCTGTGTTGGTCAGATTCAGCAAACCACTCTGCTCCACTGGAACCAATCGGAAGCCATTCCTTCAGCCAAACAAATCGATCAAGGCGGCATGCGTGGAGCGCTCTGGGAGGGGGCAAGCATACACGCACTTGCTTGTTCTCAATGCTCAACATCTACAGTACAATAAAACACAAAAAAAATGATAAAGTTCACAGAGATATATAACTCTAGAAAAAAAAGGTTGACAGAGATGTATTTACTGTGGAGCTCGAATTGACCAATTACACGTATTATGAATTGTGATACGAAAAAAAAAATTTTACTCCCAGCAATGCACGAGGAGGAGTACCATATATTAACCGATCGACGTCCATACTCGACGGATTGTCCTCACTAGTTCGAGTGATTCTTAGCGAGAAGAGGTTGGCGAGGAATTAGATGATGTAATGGTGGAGGAGGAGCCGGCGGTCATGGGAGTCATATCCATGGGATAGCTCCCCAGCACCCTTAAGAACGAGGTGAACTCCTGGACCTCTGCAAGCGCATTTTGCACGCGCGGGTCGGCAAGGGATGCCTGGAAGTCCACGTAGAACATGTAGTCGAACGTCTTGGTGGCCGTGCCGCTGGTGGCATCGTCGACAAGGCGGATGGGCCGGTACGGGCGGCTCTCGATCTTGGTGAGGCTGATGTCGCGGAAGGCGAAGGCGGAGAGCACCTTGAAGAGCATGGAGGTGCCCTCCTTGTCGTGGGCGAACACGATGCTGGTTTTGAAGGGCCGGTCCATGCGCGGGACGATTGGCTCCCTCGCCAGCATCACGAACCGCGTCACGTTGCCGCAGTCGTCCTGGATGCCGTCGGCGAGCACCTCCATGCCGTACAGCTCGGCAGCGCGGGAGGACGCGATGGCGGCCGTGTCACGGAGGCCGTTGGCGGCGATGCACTCGGCGGCGCCGGCGGTGTCGTCGAAAGCTTCGCGAGCAGCGTTGAGACCCATGCGGGTGAGCGTGTGCTCGCACTGCGCCAGCGCCTGCGGGTGGCTGATGACGCGGGTGATGTCCTCCTTGCGCACGCCCGGCAGCGCGAGGAGGCAGTGGTGCACGGGGAGCTGCACCTCGCCGACGATGTGGAGGCGGTGACGGAGCAGGAGGTCGTAGTTCCGGTGGATGCTGCCGCCGAGCGAGTTCTCCACGGGGAGCACGGCGCGGTCCGCGATCCAGTTCTCCACGGCCTGGAACGCCACGTCGAACTGATCGCAGGGAACTGATCCAGTTTTTATTCCGACCGTTTGGTTCCGGAGGGAGCGCCGCGAAGCTATATTCTGTGTTGACATCTGGTGACTTTTTGGTCCATGATGAAGTCAGAAGAAGGAATATCATGAAGGCCGGATTGGTGGACTGACTAAAGGAGGTTCGAGTCAACGTGATGCTGAGGGATCTGCTTGGCGTTCCGGACTTGCAGCAGTGGTATGCATGTGGGGGCGGCAGCACAGGGGATGTTCAGAGTCTTACCTCTCAGGGTGAAAACCCAAGGTCTGGCCTTAACTGGTTGTACCTGACAATGTTCTTGTTGGAGGCATTGTTTTGAGAGTGGAGACTATCTTCAGGGAGAAATCCTAAGACCTTTGGTCGGGCGACGACGGCGCTGGTGCACTGTTTCCTTCTTGGAGGCGTCGCTTTTGGAGAGTCTGTACTTCAGGTGTTGTCACGGTGGTGGTTGTATTGCTGTTGCTAGGTCTAGAAGGCTGTAGCGGGACTTTTATTTTTTAGTTTTCTTTTCTCTTTTTTGGCTGTGTGCATCCGTACTGCCATTAGGATGGGGCGTTGTTGCAGAGGCTGGGTGTAATTGGTATCTTTTGATATTAATATATTCCCTTTATCGAAAACGCCTTGCCGGCCGCCTTCTCGCTGTACGCCCCCGGCACACCCTGGTACGCCACACGCAGCTCTGAACCGTGCATCGGCGCGGGGCACAGGTCCGCGATCCGGAGCGGTGCCGGCAGGTTCCTTGCGCCGCCATTAGTACTGCTCACAGGAGTCACAGTCACAGGGACCAAGTCCAACAGCGCCCCGTTTGCAGCCGCTGCCACCGCGACGTGGCCGTTGGTGGAGTGGGAGACGAGCGCAGCCACCTTGCTCCCGTTTTCGTTTCGAGAACTTCTGGCCGCGCCACGCGGGCTTCTTTGACGTTGTCGGGAAGGCTTGGGCACCCGGCATGACCTCCACAAATCCCCTTACGAGGATCCGTGTGAAGCTCGGGCGAACTGCAAGGGCGCTGCGTTCTTGGAGCAAAGAACTCTTTGGTGACGTTAGGTTCCAACTCCATCTCGCCAACGAAATTATTCATCGTTTTGACATTGCACAAGAGGACCGCACCCTTGGCCCTTTGGAATTTGAGCTCCGCAAGTTGCTCAAAACTCGGGTGCTTGGCCTAGCTGCCATTGAGAGATCTCGCCGACGTCAGGCGTCCAGAGTTACCTGGCTGAGGGAGGGCGACGCCAACACCCGCTATTTCCACATCAAGATGAACTCTAGACGACGCAAGAATTACGTGCACACCCTGACAACGGACCAAGGCATCCTAACCGCTCACGAAGAAAAAGAAGCCGCTTTTCACCGTCACTTCTCTAGGGTTTTGGGCACCGCCGAGGCTCCGTCGCTGTCCTTCAACTGGTCGATGCTGGATCTGCCGAGTTTATCCACCGGAGGCCTGGACAATCCTTTCACTTCCAAGGAGATTTGGGAGGCGATCAAGGATTCGCCTGCAGAGAAGGCTCCGGGGCCCGATGGCTTCACTGGCATTTTTTACCGCCGCTGTTGGGGCATAATCAAGCAGGACATTCTGGAGGTTTTCCACCACCTCTTCCATCTGGCTGGTGGGGATTTCTTCGCGCTCAATCGCGCCTTCATCTGCCTCCTGCCGAAGAAGGACGGCGCCTCCTCGACCAACGACTTCCGTCCAATCAGTTTGATTCACTCCATTGCCAAGCTTTTCGCAAAGGTGCTAGCTCGGCGTCTCTCCACGGTCATCAGCGGTTTGATCTCGCCGGCTCAAAGTGCGTTTCTCAGGACGCGCACGATCCACGACAACTTTCTGTATGTCAGAAACCTTGCCCGCTCCCTCAACCGCAAGAAGAAACCGTCCCTCCTCATCAAATTGGATTTTGCAAAGGCTTTTGATTCGGTATCCTGGGAGTACCTACTGGATCTGTTACAGCACCTTGGTTTCTCTCCACGTTGGAGGGATTGGATTGCACTTCTCCTGTCCACGACCACCTCTGCTGTCTCCCTCAACGGCGCCACGGGACCTCCTATTTTCCACCGGCGCGGACTCCGGCAGGGGGACCCGCTGTCCCCGCTTCTCTTCATCATCGCCATCAACCCCCTCCAGAAGATCTTCCAAATTGCAACTGCTTCGGGTTTTCTCTCCCCCCTTCCGGTGCGCGAGGCAAACTTCCGTATGAGCCTCTATGCGGATGACGCAATCTTCTTCTTGAATCCCGTCGCCGACGAGCTGGACATGGCCTTTCGCATCCTCCACTGCTTCGGCTTGGCGACGGGGCTGCATATCAACATCGCCAAATGCTCCGTGGCCCCAATCCGCTGCGACAATGTGGACTTGACCTCTGTTCTCGCACCCTTCACGGGTGAGCGAGCGAGCTTCCCCATCCGCTATCTAGGACTTCCGCTAAGTCTGGGCAGAGTCCGCCACGTCCATCTGCAGCACATCTTGGATCGGGCGAGGTCTCACCTTGCCGCTTGGAAAGGACGGTGGATCAACGCGGGAGGGCGAAAGGCCCTGGTCTCCTCGGTGCTCAGTACCCTTCCTATCTTTGCTATGACCGTGCTCAAAATTCCTCCAAGTTTCCTGAAGGAGTTCGACAAGATTAGACGCAATTTCATCTGGGACATCGAGGACAACGCGCCCGCGGGAGGAAAGTGCAAGGTCAGCTGGAAGAAGATCTGCTCTCCGCTGCAACACGGTGGGCTCGGCCTCCCCAACCTTTCCCTTTTCGGCCGCGCACTCCGTCTACGTTGGCTTTGGCTGGAGTGGAGCGACGAGGCTCGGCCCTGGCTCGGCTCTCCTACTCCTTGTGATGAAGGGGATCGGGCGCTTTTTCACGCTGCCACTAGGGTCACAATCGGAGACGGCAACCGTGCCTCCTTTTGGCACTCTTCCTGGCTAGGGACGGCGCCCCTTAATCAGCAGTTCCCTGCGCTCTACGCCGCCTCTCGCAGGAAGAACAAGACTGTTGCTGCCGCCATCCACAACAACAGCTGGGTCCTTGACCTTGGCAGGGATTTGCCCACACATCTCCTGCATGATTTCATCAGGTTGTGGAGATTAGTTCAGACGACGACGCTTCGGCAAAACATCCCGGATGCCATCACCTGGTTGCTCTCCAAAGATGGCTCCTATACAGCCAGCTCCGCTTACAAGATCCATTTTGAGGGCCAAGTCCGCTCGGAGGCGCCTACAATTGTATGGCAGCAGTGGGCACCGGCCAAATGCAAGCTCTTCCTTTGGCTCCTGCTCCAAGACCGCCTCTGGTGCGCTGACCGACTCCAACGCCGACGGTGCCCAAACGAGTATTTCTGCCCGCTATGTGTGAGAAACCTTGAAACCTCTTGGCATCTCTTCTTTGAATGCCCTTTCGCCCAACAGATATGGCAAGGAGTGGCATCATGGAGAAATTGTGGCCCTTTGGCTCCGTCAGTTTGGGCTCTTGAGAAGAGCTTCTCAGCAGTTTGGCACAAGATCTTGGCATCGGCGCTGCCATGTCACAGGAAAGGAACCAAGTCCATCTTCACCTTGGTTTGCTGGGCCATTTGGCGCGAACGAAACTCGCGCATTTTCCAGGGCAAGCTGGCGCCTAAGTCGGCCATCATCGCATGCATCAGGGACGAAGCTAGAGAGTGGGCGTTTGCTAATGCCAAAGCTCTTAGAGAGCTCATGTTTGATCCTCCTTGAAGCTCTAGGCTTTTTTTTTTCTTTCTCCTTCTTTTCTAGTTCTCTCCTTTCTCCGCCTGTCCCGTGATGATCTTTCATTTTCGGGCACGCATTTGTAAAGTTTTCCCCCTGCTTATCAATGGAAGCCAGCAATTGCTGGATCTTTCAAAAAAAAAAAAGCTGGTGAGCCACTCCGCCCGGCTTGCAACGACGGCGCCCTGCAGAGAGGACCTGACCACGCCACCGCCCCTCCTCGGATTGTGGCTCGCCGGCCTAAGACCCTGACCAATGGGTGCCTTGACCAAACTTATGGCAGCCATGACTGACCACACCAATTTACCTCTTCTTCTCTGTTGCTTTTTCAGGTAACGAGAAAACTGAAACTGCTAAACTGGTATCTGAAGCAGCTTCAAAGCGAGAAGCTGAGAGGGGAAGTGGGATGTGGAAGGGGATATATGGAGCACTGTTTTTGGATTGGGTCTCCGGTCCTCTGTTTATTCGACTTATTCAATCGACTCATGGGCCATTGGCCCCGTGGAGCAATGCATGTGCCCTGCTACCGGCTTCCACGAAGAAGGACAAAACATTTACAATTGAGCCATGACCCACGTTTTTGTTCGAAGAACAAGTTGTAAGAGCATCCCCACTCGTTGGCGCTCTCCACGCCCAAATTCGGACGAAACAACCGCCGGATTGGACGAAATTAAGTCGTGGGGAGTACCCTATTTCCGGTCGTCCACCCGGAGTTCGGCGGATAGAGTTTAAATTCAAACAAATCGCCGTCCCGCGCTACAAGTACGGCCAGTTGATCGGCAAAAGGAGCAAAAGGATCAGCCACAGATCGGCGATCGGAGGGAAATTACACGGAGACAGGCTCGTCGACAGTCCCGGCCGGCACGGCGGTGTCCGACGGACCAGTTCCCTCACACGCCGTGGCCGAAGCGGATGCGGCGGGCGACGAGGAAGCAGCGGCAGTGGACGTCGAAGAAGCCGCAGTCGACGAGGTAGATGGTGAGGTAGACGAGGTAGGAGCCGGCGGGGACGACGAAGGACTGGCCGGAGTGGCTCGGAGGATGTCGCTGCGGTGGCCCTGGTACCAATTCCTCGTCTCTTCGTCCATCAGTTCCATGTCGCCGCCGCCCATGAGGAACGCCAAGTCTGTGTTCCTCTTCTTCGCCGCCGCCGTCGTCTTCAGCAGGACGATCCAGACGCCTTGATTGGCGAGCATCTCCCGCCACCTGCCGTCGAACTTGTCGTTCCTCCCGTCGGCGTGCGACCTCAAGTCGGCCCAGCACTTGTCGATCGACGCCTGCATCCTGTCGGCGGGATTGTCCGTCCGTTTGAGCTCTTTCAGCTTCTTCTGGCCGAGTTCGGGCGCCCTTCCGCCGCGCAAGCCGCCGGAGCGTCGGGGTTGTACTGCTCGGTCTTGCTCTTCGAGAGGGTCGTGCGAGTTTCCTTCCACTTCTCGCAATTCTCGAGGCGGGCGTAGACGTTGAGGAACTTGAACTGCAGGCCGGTGTCGTCCGTGTACATGTCCAAAGCTCGGCGCAGCTGGGGAAAAAAGAGCACGGCGATACGGGTCAGGTAACGACGATGTAACTCGGTGATGCAGGGTCGGCGGAGCATACCTTTTGCTCCAAGTCCTGGCCGCTGATCGGCCGTTTGTCGACCTCCTCCTGTATGCCGTGCCATTTGCTGCACGCCGTCTGCATGATCCCCCAATGGGTGGCCATTGCCTTCTCTCCCCGGTACACGTTCATGTTCGTCTTGTTGAAGTAGGGATCGACGAGTTTGCGTTCCTCGTACGCCTGCTTCACTCGAAGCCAGTATGTGTCGAACGACTGATTGGCCCCGATTATGCCGTTCGTGGACACGGTCATCCAAGCTTCGGCGAGGCACTCCTCTTCCTTCGGCGTCCATTTGATACGAGGTTCGGCAGGCGGCGAGTCCTTCTTCCTCTTCTTCTTCCCCTTCGACAGGTTGGCGGCGGCTTGAGTTGGCTCTTCTTCTTCCTCGTCTTCTTCTTCGACGGCTTGGCTTCCGTCGGCAACATCCTCCCGATGCCCGTTGCGCGCCGCCACAGCTGCCGTCGCCCTCGTATCCTCTTGCGTGAAGAACCCCGGGCACGTAGCGGCGGCGGCCATGAAGAACCCCGGGCTCGCAGCGGCGGCCATGGAGCTGGAGGTGATCATCTCGTGGATCTCCTCTTCGTTCGGCGCCGCCATCGCACCGAACGGGAGCGGCCCTCGTCGCAGGGCCGGCGAGGTGTCCTCGAACACGCTGCCGCCGCCGACGTCAAGCTCGGGCGACGACGTCGTGGACCTGGACGGTTGGACGTAGGCGCCCTCTTGGAACACGCCAGTCGGCGACGGCGAGTACAGCGAAGGGGAGAAGGACGACGGGGAACTGGTTGTACCTTGCGTCGGCCATTGGCCGGGGAACACGCTGCCGCCGCTCAGGGCCATGCTGATCATCCTCGCTTGTTCGTCCTGGGCCGCCGCCGCCCTCTTGACGGCGGCTCTTTTCACCCTCTCCGCCCTGGCGCTTGTTTCCACCTCGCGCCGTTTCTCGTCCGCCGCCCACTCGGCGTTCGACATGCCCGGCGGCTTCGTCTTCTTCGCCCGCATCTTCCTCGCCGGCGCCTTCGGCGGCATTGTGGTGGACGAGAAGACGAGTAGGAGAGTGGTGGTGGACAAGAAGACGCCGCCGGGAACTGGAGCTGGAAGTCGAGGAGATTGGGGAATTTCGGCGGGCAAATTGGAGGGAATGGGGATATGCAAGCAAATTGGAGGGAAAATCGACAGGATTTGGTTTTCCAGTCGCCGACTACGCGGGTCCACACAACGTTTCGCGCCAAAATCTTTCGTCCGGAGTCCCCGAGCGCGCCCCGGGGGTCCAGGGATGGCGTGGGCTCGCCGGATGGATGAAGGGCCAAATCCGGACGAAAACGAGGAACCGGGGGCGCGACTGGGCCGAATTTCGCCGTCCGGATGGAAAAAACGCTCGCCGGGGGCCTGTTCGGGGGGACGAGTGGAGATGCTCTAATTCCCACGTTTGTGCATACGTTTCTCTGGTATATTAGTTCTTTGGACTGTATACCCCCTTAAGTCACACTGAGCTTCAAAGTCGCTTGTCCTTTCTGTGTCGGATATTCTAATTTAGGGGAGGGTTTCTGCTTTAAATTACTGGGTGAGTTTAGATTTGACCACTTATGTTAATGCTTTAGCCCTCGGTAGATAGCATACAAGTCCATTTCATCATATTTTCGAAACGTGCAACACAAGGGTTCTTGTCATCATTGCATTAAAATAGAAGAGAGTATACTTACAAGACACAAACATACTACGGAGTCATAAAGCTCCACTGTCACAAACCACAATTCAAATTAAAATTAGGTTGGTTAAGCCGTGATGGCTTTGAGGACATGGTTAAAGAAGTTTGAGGCAGGATGGTGGTTGGGCGAAGTGTTGCTCAAAGGTTAAAAAAAAAACGAGCATGGCGGCAACACGTTTGAGGATGGGTGCTTCGCACCCGTGTCTTATTAAAAAACAAAAAATAAGATTTTCAGCGCTTATTGATGATCTTGAGCAATTTGCGGAAACACGTCTGCTATATGATCAGGGATTTAAATTTAACATCTAGTCAAATGGACAAATTACACGACCTTTATGTGAGAATGAGCTCAAGTGGTATCAAAATCCAAAGCTCGGTTTAGGGAGACAATAATACAAGGTGCTAGTGGAAAACGACCGCGATAGGAAGACTCACATTTACAATTTCTACCGGAATGAGGCGACAATTGAGGGACATGATTAGCTGAAGCTTATATAACAAACAATTATAAGAACTTACTTGGGATGCCCCAAGAAGAAACTTCAATCTTGATGAGTCCCTCAAGGAGGCTTAAAACTGGAAGTAAAACAACAACCAATCAATTTAAAAGGTAATTCTTAAAGCTTACAATGTACCAAGTTTCACTTAATCTTTCTATCTCTTTGAGCAGTGGTAACCATGTTAATCATAGATAAAAATGCAAACAAAACTATCACGCTTGAAGGGGAAAAAATTTAACAAGTCATAAACATGGAGTTGAGAAGGAAAGTAGCAAAAGGGTTCTTGTCACGAGCATGACATTGTTGTACTTGGCCGCAAGTACATGTTCTCAATTCTCCCTAGGTGCTCGTGTACCAAGAGATGTGGTGCTATGGGCACTTACACTATGCATTTGTTGTCACTAGACAACATCCCTCAATATTGTTACATCCTAATACATGCCATGATTAACATTCCAATACACTTAACCTAGATGAATTACATAAAATGGTAAAGCCATAAATATAAGTAACCACGTACAAGAGCAATTACATCCCTAGTGATTGTTCATAATGCCACGCTCATGCGCAAGCAAGGGAGCATTAAAACGTAAATTACAACCACCGCCTACAATTTCAAGGTGTCCATAAATCCCGTACAACTTGCAACAATAAATCATAGTGCAATCTTATCTACATGCAAGAGAACGAGAACACAACACATATCTATAAGCATCATAACATGCCGGCCATCTCATAACACAATATCCACCAAAGGTTTTACAAAGATGCCCATAATCATATTGGGAAGCTCGTATGGATCTATTACATGATAGCGCATTGAGAGATTGGATCAAGATACTACCACAAACCAAATTCCAGGCGGTAGAATACTCCCCTCTCATGTTGGGGAGTGACGTGCAGGTGTTGGTGAAGGAGGAGAGGCCAACGGGGACGATTCCAACAGCGGTTGCCCCTTCAATCTTTCTCCACCGTAGACTCTATTTCCTTTTTTTCGATCTCTACCTCGTTGTATCACGAAATAAAATACTATGGGGTATATATATAGGTGGTTTGAAATCAAAACACAACCGTGGGTGAAAGAATCAAGTGAAAAGACCACCGGAAGGCTCAGATCAACAAAATGATGCGACTAGGGTAGGGTCGCGCCATGGCCCCCCATTTGCAGCATGTTGGCTTCCTAATGCTCTACTTTGTCTTGTTGGATCTATCAAAAAAAATCGAAGCACGCTCTTTGATCTTGCCATTTTCGAGTCTTGTAGCTCTTGCAAAATCAAAAACACTAAAAACAAAGGTTTCTCAGCCTATGAGAGTTAAATAACAAATAATTGGAGACTTTGCGGAAATCCTGGAAATCAATGTAAAACTGCTGGAAACATCATATATTATGCATTTTTCATATAATATCATACCAATATCACCAAATTTTATGGATGCATTTTCAATGTATCAACGGTCTCATAGAGTCGAAGTAATATTTCTTCTGCAGATTTTTCTTGATCAAGGATGTCACGTAGATTTGTTTTCGTGGTGACTTATGGCTTGGAAATGCCCCTTTCCAGGATTAGCATCATGTTGCACGCGCAAATCGAGAGAGAACGATCATCGCAACCACTAGAGATGAAACTCCGCCAAACAATTTTGATATGGCCCAGTGAAGGCAACAACCACCAGATCCCGCTTGGATTCGGCAGATAACATCCGCGCAGAGGAAGCAAATTTAGATACAGCAAGAACTAAGGTGGCCGCGGGTACGGCCAGGCCGAGCATAGAGGTGGTCACGGGGGCAACGCCCGACCAACATATTTCGGGAGAGTGGCCGCAGCGAGTCGATGCTTCGGGAGATGGATGGTGGAGGGTGGCAAGAAGTCACTAGTAGGAAAGGGGGCTTTAGTCCCGGTTGATAAGGGTCTCTAGTCCAGGTTTTGCAACCGGTACTAGTCATCCGGGGCTCTCCCCTATAGTCCCGATTGTAATACCAACCGGGACTGAAGGCCCCGCCACGTGGGTTGCGGGCGCCCGACGGAGCGAAGGACCTTTAGTCCCGGTTTGTAACATCAATCGGGACTAAAGGCTATTTCTTCAAAAAAAAAATCTATTTTTTATCTAATTATTTTTAGTTCCTCTTTTTTGTATTTTTTTCAGAATTTCTAGTATTTCAGTTATTTGACAAGTTTAGTATCTAACTACACTTAATCTCTAGTCAAATTACTTACTCATTGTCAAACTTTCCGCTCGATCACTCATCATCCCACTACTCCAGCACTAGCACCTTTAACTTTCGAGTTTCTTCCTGTCCCGTTTCGAAGTGGTTCGCGCGCATGTTATTGATAGTAGTATCATATCAATCTTATTAACATGTTGGTAGATGTCACACTTCTTTATTATTTGAATTCCAAATAATTATTTTAATAAACAAAATTAATGATATAATAATAATTTTGAATAAATAAATAAACATTAACTTTTTAATTTGTATTATTTTTAATTTTTAGTTTTTTAATAAATTTTTTTGCCAAACCTAAAACCTAAAAATTTGAAAATCTAAAAATTGGCTAACCTTTAAAGTTAAATAATAGTAATCTTTATGCAATATGCAATTATTAATTTAAAATTTTAAAAATATAAATCCTGAATTTCTGGCAAAAAATAAAATCTTCCTTCTTTCATATTTCCATTTAGAATTTTGAGAATCTAAAAATTGGCTAACCGGGTAAAACCCGGTGAATTCGGATGTAACTTTTTCCCACGATCATTCTGATATATTATACGTTTTTTCGACGTCTTATGCAACCAGAATAGCCGTTTTACCTTTTTCTAAAAAAATTGCAAAAAAAAATCAAAAATCGAAATTTATTAATTTCCCCTAATAGTACATACATGAATATCAAAAGATTTTATTTTTTTGAATTTTCTATTTTTTTTGTATTTTACAAAGCTAAAAAAAGCGATCCATACGGGAGAGATGTGTGTGTGTGTGGAGGTGCCTGGAAAGCCAAAAAAACCTAGAAAACCTTGTATCTTGGTTGGTACTACCACCGGAACTACACGTTCCAAATAAATCAGGACTAAAGGTTGCGCCGTTTAAACCGAAACTAGTGCGATCCATTAGTCACAGTTTCTATTTAAGCCGAAACTCAAACTCCCATGGATGTGGGAGAAAACCTTGTATTCTACTCAGTACTAGTGAGTGGTTCCTAGGCTTCACCACCCATGTGTCCCGACACGACGGCATGGGGGCCTCATGAAACGGTAGGTGTCCCAAAAGGCTCTTGGAGTTTTTTCAACATTGGATCACCTTCGATACTTGTTATTTTGATGTGTCTATTTCGAAAGTTGGTGTGCCAAAGACGCCATGGCACAATCAACCTGTCTTTCGTTGTCATTGACCATTTACTGTCTTGTCACCTGAATATACGGGGCCAACACATGTACGATATCCTTCTTGAAATAGGCTTTCGCTTCGCTCACTATATTAATATAGCAACCACACGATACAACTGCTGGAGCATCAGCACAGCCACGCCCAAGAGAAAACATAAAAGAAAGAAAAAAGAAAAAAACTCTCACAACGGAGACCACCACTTCTTGAACGCTCATTTCCCCCTCCCTTCTCTCGCTCTGCTACAGTAGTTGATAGGCTTTTCTCTCTCGCCGGGCCGCTCCGATGTCCTCTCCGCCGGAATAGCTGGCCGGAGTAGGGAAGGAGCAGGCGCCGAAGTAGATAGTGGTAGTGGTAGGTCTAGAGTTTGGTCCTTTATGGAGTTTGGCGTCTATGCCGGGAGGGAGGTGGCAGATCTTCTCAGTCAGATCTGGCGCCGCACCATCTTCTTCCACTGCTTCAAGGTGCTCCGGTGGTCGAAGCCGGTGTTGCAGCGGTGGAGGAGCGTGAAGATCTCCACAAATAAGGCTGATTCGGCGGGATCTGGTGGTCAAGACCGGAGCTGCAAGCTTTTCTCCCTGATCCGTCATGGTGGCGTGATTGGGGAGGGGATGCTGCTCTTGGTCGGCTGCCCACTGGATCTGCATCAGGGGAGCGGCGTAGCTTCTCACCGGAGGTTTCCTACGGCGCCACTGTCGCCGTTCTTCATGGCCGAAAGGCGGCCCCTCCAACCTCAAGTGATGGCGCACGGCCGTCACTTACAGGTCTTCATATGGAGGTACCCTACGGCGCCACTGTCGCCGTTCTACATGGCCGAAAGGCTGCCCCTCCAACCTCGAGTGACGGCGTACGGCTGTCTCTTCCAGGTCTCAATGAACCTCCAGCGGAGGTTCTCTGGTTGCGCCGTAGTTGGCTCCCAGCTACATGCCCCATGTGGTCTTGTCCCCGGCGGCATGCAGGTTGACTACGGCGAGCCCTGCTGTGGTGGAGAAGGAGCTGGACTGGATTGCTCTTCCTGTTACTTTCTTAAGGTCCATTGTGCAAATTGTAAGGGTCTGGTTGTAATTTTCAGTTTTTCTTTGACCCTTTCTGTAATTTGTACCTCCACCGCTTTGACTGCAATGAAGCTCTAGGTCCTTCGGGGCCTCCCTGTTCAAAAAAAAGAAAGAAAGCTGAAAAGGTCGGATCCCGTAGCCGTTGCGCCCTCCGGAGAATTCCCACCACGCTCCTAGCACTCTGAAATGCCACGTACCAAGCAGCACCTTCAAGAAGGAATGCGACAATGACGACGCTGCTACCCGGATAGGTCCTAGGGTTTCCCTCGGTACGCACAGGGACAGGGGGGCTCCACCCAATGCCCTTCAGGAAGGAAGGGTGGCACCCGCGGGCGTCACCACGTCGGTGTCGGCCAGCCCGACAGAGATTTCTCCCGACCCTCGCAACCTTTCCCCGGATGCTCCATTATTGTGCTCCACCAAGCTTACCGCCCACCAACGTGCGCCCCCCACGGCTATAGAACCACCATCGCTGCCTTACCGCGGCCAACAAATCGAGGCCAGCGGGACCAAGGAGGATCTCGAGACCAAGGAGCAACGAGGTAGTGGCCACGCGGGAGGGAGCCGCCTCCACCGCCAATAGCGGTACCCGTCCGGACACGCCGGCAAGGGGCATACCAGGCCCTCCTGGCCCGGCCGAGCACAGACCCACCTAGTCCATGCTCGTGAAGCCCCTGTCGGGATGCTGCTGGACGTGCGCCTCCACCTCATCCAAACTCCGGTCCGGCCACCTCCCATGCCCGCCAGAAGCAGTCCGGCAGACCCCACGTCCGGCTCGCCCAGCCCCAGATGAGCCCCAAAGGGCCCGAATTTGTGCCGGGAGAGCACCGCCGCGCGCCACCTCGCCACCCCGCCGCCAAGCAGCCGCGCCATCGCCAGCCCGCCGCCCGTTGCTGCGCCGTCCAAAGAACCGCGCCGCCGCCGAAACCTCCGAGGCGCACCGTCGCTGAAGGAGAAGACCACGCGCCACCCCTCCAAGCGCATGGAGACGAGCAGCTCCGCCGCCGCCGGCACCGCACGGGGCTTTGCCCGGCGGCCTGTGATACGTCCAATTTGCATCACTATTTTATATCATAATTTGCTGTTATTCATTGATATATTTCATATTTGGAGATAATACTTATGTTATTTCATCTATTTTGCATGTTTCATGATTATTGGAGGATCGCGCACCGGAGTCGGATTCTCGCTGGAAAAAGCGCCGTCGAATGCAATATTTCGGAAGATCAACAGTTGACGGAAATTATATGAAAAATCCTATTTTTCCGGAAGACGAAGGGAGCCGAAGGGGAGCCGAGGGGACCCGAGGTGGGCCCACCCCATAGGCCGGCGCGGCCCAAGGCCCGGCCGCGCCGCCTCGTGAGGAGGGGGCCCACAGCCCCCTCTCGCCTCCTTTTCTTCGCGTACGCCTTCGTCCCGAAAACCTAAGCTCCAAGGGGTACATCGCGAAGAGCCACAGCCCGCCTCGCGGGGCGGAGAACACCGAGAGAGAAAAGAGCTTTCCGGCGAGGCTGAGATCCGCCGGGGAAATTCCCTCCCGGAGGGGGAAATCGACGCCATCGTCACCGTCATCGAGCTGGACATCATCTCCATCACCATCATCATCATCTTCATCATCATCACCGCCGTCTCCACCGCTGCACGCCGTCACCGCTGTAACAATTTGGGTTTGATCTTGATTGTTTGATAGGGGAAACTCTCCCGGTGTTGATTTCTACTTGTTATTGATGCTATTGAGTGAAACCGTTGAACCAAGGTTTATGTTCAGATTGTTATTCATCATCATATCACCTCTGATCATGTTCCATATGATGTCTCGTGAGTAGTTCGTTTAGTTCTTGAGGACATGGGTGAAGTCTAAATGTTAGTAGTGAAGTATGGTTGAGTAATATTCAATGTTATGATATTTAAGTTGTGGTGTTATTCTTCTAGTGGTGTCGTGTGAACGTCGACTACACGACACTTCACCTTTATGGGCCTAGGGGAATGCATCTTGTACTCGTTTGCCAATTGCGGGGTTGCCGGAGTGACAGAAACCTGAGCCCCCGTTGGTATATCGATGCAGGAGGGATAGCAGGATCTCGGAGTTTAAGGCTGTGGTTAGATTTATCTTAATTACTTTCTTGTAGTTGCGGATGCTTGCAAGGGGTATAATCACAAGTATGTATTAGTCCTAGGAAGGGCGGTACATTAGCATAGGTTCACCCACACAACACTTATCAAAACAATGAAGATTAATTAGCCGTATGTAGCGAAAGCACTAGACTAAAATCCCGTGTGTCCTCGAGAACGTTTGGTTATTATAAGTAAACAAACCGGCTTGTCCTTTGTGCTAAATAGGATTGGGCCACTCGCTGCAATTATTACTCTCGCACTTTACTTACTCGTACTTTATTCATCTGTTACATCAAAACCCTCTGAATACTTGTCTGTGAGCATTTACAGTGAATCCTTCATCGAAACTGCTTGTCAACACCTTCTGCTCCTCGTTGGGATCGACATTCTTACTTATCGATGATACTACGATACACCCCCTATACTTGTGGGTCATCAAGACTATTTTCTGGCGCCGTTGCCGGGGAGTGAAGCGCTATTGGTAAGTGGAATTGGTAAGGGAAATTTCTACCGTTTGTGCTGATTTTATTTCTGCCCGCTGCTATAATTAATTATGGAGAGATCTTCTCTTGAGTGTTTATTTGGGAAATCTACTACTACCGCAAAGGTAGTGGATGAGGCGCCAGGTAAGGAAGAAATACCATACAAAATACCTATGAAAATTATTGAACGTGTAGTGGATAACCGTTATACATGGGATGGAACTGTCCACCCCGGAGATCATTTACTCGTTCTTACATGAATTATGCGGTTTATTCAAGTGTGCAGGTATTGCTATGGATGAAGTGAGGAAGAAACTATTCTCTATATCGTTGTCCGGTAAAGCGGCGCATTGGTATAAATTACTCGGATAATGGGGATTCTCTTGAATGGAATGATATTGTGCCCCGGTTTTATTCTAAGTTCTATCCTCCAAGTGAGATTCACAAAGATCGGAATCGCATATATAATTTTTGGCCTCATGAAGGAGAGAGTATTGCCCAAGCGTGGGGGAGATTGAAGTCTTTAATGCTCAAATGCCCCATTCATGAGCTTCCTGGTAATATTATTATTGATAATTTCTATGCAAGACTTTCTTTTCAAGACAAGACCTTGCCGGATACTTCTTGTTCTGGATCATTTACACACAACAAGGAAGAGTTTAAAAGGGACCTTCTTAATCGGATCCAAGAAAATACTGAAGGATGGGAGAACGACAAGGATAGAGAATCAGGTATAAATTATGATTATAAATGCATTGAAGCTTTTATGGATACCGATAAATTTCGTAATATGAGTGCTACTTATGGTCTTGATTCTCAAGTTGCTGCAAATCTTTATAAAGCTTTTGCTTCTCATTATGAATTGCCTAAGAAGAACTTTGATAAGTATCATGAACCGTATAAAGATAAAATTGATTCATCTATAAATAAATGTGTTGTAGTTGAAACTGTTGATCATGTTATTCCTGAAGCTTATATTGAAAAAACTCCTTTCCCTGCTAAAATGAAGGAGTACTCTATTATAAATAGTGCGGTTCATAAAAGTGAAAAGAAACCTATAGAACCCGAAGAACAAATAAAAGTTGAACCTCGCCGTTGCAATTGTTAAAGATCTTGTGACTCGAAAATGTGGAGGATGGTCATATTATTTTCTCGTGAAGATGCCTCTAATATTGTTTCACATCCTAATAAGTCCAAGCAAGCTAGTGTTCCAATGCTATCTCGTTAGAATTGGTGATCATTGTTATTATGGTTTATGTGATATTGGTGCAAGTATTAGTGCTATTCCTTATGAGCTTTACACGGAGATTATGCACGAAATTGGTTCTTGTGAACTTGAAGATATTGATGTGGTTATTCGGCTGGCTAATAGAGAAACTATTTCTCCAATTGGTATTGTTCGAGATGTGGAAGTTCTATGTGGTAAGATTAAATATCCTGCCGACTTTTTGGTACTTGGTTCTCGCCGCTAGTAAATATTGTCCTATCATTTTTGGTAGACCTTTTCTAAATACTTGTGGAGCTATTATAGATTGCAAGAAAGAGAAAATTTTGACTAAATTTGCTGGTGAATCTTATGAGTTTAACTTCTCTAAATTTACCAAAACTCCTTATAAAATTGATTCGCCTAATAGTGATTTTAAAGTTGAACAAGTGTGCATCTATTGCTCTTGCTCCTAGTAATCCTTTGCAGCAACATTTGGAGAATAGTGAGAGTGAAGTTTTTAGGGAAGAAAGAGATGAGCTTGATGAAATTTTCCTTCGTCAACCTATTCTTAAGCATGATTTACCGGTGGAAGATCCGGGTACAACACCACCACCAAAGGAAGATCCCGTCTTTGATTTAAAACCATTGCCTCGATAATCTTAAATATGCTCATATTGATGATAATAAAATATATCCTGTTATTATTAGTTCTAAGCTTTCAGAGTTTGAAGAAGAAAGGTTATTGGAAATACCGAAGAAACACCGAGGTGCTATTGGCTACACTCTTGATGACTTGAAGGGGATTTCTCCCTCTATTTGCCAACACGCCATTAATATGGAAGATGATGCGAAGCCTCGTTGTTGAACCTCGGCGTCGTCTAATTCCTAAGATGAAGGATGTGGTAAGAAATGAGGTATTAAGACTCCTTGAAGCTGGTATTATATATCCTATTGCCGATAGTAGATGGGTTAGTCCCGTGCATTGTGTTCCTAAGAAAGGAGGAATGACTCGTTGTGCCTAATGATAATGATGAGCTCATACCTCAAAGAGTAGTTGTAGGGTATAGAATGTGCATTGATTATCGAAAAGTTAATAAGGTTACTAAGAAAGATCATTACCCTTTGCCTTTTATTGATCAAATGTTAGAAAGGTTATCTAAAAATACTCATTTTTGCTTTCTTGATGGTTATTCTGGGTTTTCACAAATTGTTGTTAAAACTAAAGATCAAGAGAAAACCACTTTCACTTGTCCCTATGGAACTTATGCTTATAGGCGTATGCCTTTTGGTTTATGTAATGCTCCTGCTACTTTTCAAAGATGCATGTCCGCTATTTTTCATGGCTTTTGTGAGAGTATTGTAGAGGTATTCATGGACGATTTTTCCGTCTATGGAAATTCTTTTGATAATTGCTTGCGGAACCTTGATAAAGTTTTGCGTAGATGTGAAGAAACTAACCTTGTTCTTAATTGGGAGAAATGCCACTTTATGGTTAATGAAGGAATTGTATTGGGACATAAAATTTCCGAGAGAGGTATTGAAGTTGATAGAGCTAAAGTTGAAGCCATTGAGAAGATGCCCTATCCTAGGGATGTTAAAGGTATTCGTAGTGTTCTTGGTCATGCTCGGGTTTTATAGGAGGTTTATTAAAGACTTCTCCAAGATTTCAAAGCCTCTTACTAATCTTCTTCAAAAAGATGTACCTTTTGTTTTTGATGATGATTGTAAGGAAGCTTTTGAAACTCTAAAGAAAGCCTTAACAACTCGCCCCTATAGTTGAACCTCCCGATTGGAACTTACCATTTGAAATTATGTGTGATGCTAGTGATTTTGTCGTAGGCGCTGTTCTTGGACAGCGAGTAGATAAAAAACTGAATGTTATTCATTATGCTAGTAAAACTCTTGATGCTGCTCAAAGAAATTATGCTACTACTGAAAAAGAATTTTTAGCTGTAGTCTTTGCTTGTGATAAGTTTAGATCTTATATTGTTGATTCAAAAGTTACTATTCATACTGATCATGCTGCAATCAGATACCTTATGCAAAAGAAAGATGCTAAGCCAAGGCTTATTAGATGGGTACTTCTGTTGCAAGAATTTGATTTACATATTGTAGATAGGAAAGGTGCTGATAATCCTGTTGCCGATAATTTGTCTAGATTGGAAAATATTGCTTATGATCCTGTTCCTGTTAATGATAGTTTTCCAAATGAACAATTGGCTGTAATAAAGGTGAGCTCGCGAGACAGTCCTTGGTATGCCGATTATGCTAACTTTATTGTTTCCAAGTACTTGCCTCCAACCTTTTCAGCTCAAGCAAAGGAGGAAATTCTTTTATGACTTGAGGCATTATTTTTGGGATGACCCACACTTATATAAAGAAGGAGTGGATGGTATTCTGCGAAGATGTGTTCCCGAATATGAACAACAAGAGATATTGAGTAAATGTCATGGTAGTGCTTATGGAGGACATCACGCCGGAGATAGAACCGCGCAAAAGGTTCTACAATCAGGTTTTTATTGGCCAACTCTCTTCAAAGATGCAAGGAAGTTTATTTTATCTTGTGATGAATGTCAAAGGGTTGGTAATATCTCCGTACGCAATGAAATGCCTATGAATTATACTCTTGTTATTGAACCGTTTGATTGTTGGGGATTTGACTTCATGGGACCTTTTCCCTCTTCGAAGGTAACACTCATATACTTGTTGCCGTTGATTATGTTACTAAATGGGTGGAAGCCATACCTACAAAAAGTGCCGATGGTGAGACCTCTTTAAGAATGCTTTTAGACATTATTTTTCCTAGATTTGGAGTTCCTAGATATATTATGACAGATGGAGGTTCTCATTTTATTCATGGTGGTTTTAGAAAAACTCTTGCTAAATATGGTATTAATCATAGAATTGCTTCCGCTTATCATCCTCAAACTAGTGGGCAAGTAGAACTATCAAATAGAGAAATTAAATCTATCTTGCAAAAGACTCGTTAATAAAACTAGAAAGAATTGGGCTAGTAAATTGAAGGAAGCACTATGGGCTTATAGAACTGCTTATAAAAACCCCATGGGAATGTCACCTTATAAAATGGTTTATGGAAAAGCTTGTCATTTACCTTTAGAACTAGAGCACAAAGCTTATTGGGCTGTTAGAGAACTAAATAAAGATCCTAAACTAGCCGGTAATAAGAGGTTGCCGCAATTAAGTTCTCTAGATGAATGGAGAAGTGAAGCTTATGAAAATGCTAAACTCTTTAAAGAGAAAGTTAAGAAATGGCATGATAGAAGGATTATCAAAAGAGAGTTTAATATTGGGGATAAAGTCCTATTGTATCGGTCTCGTCTCGCATTCTTTGCGTGGAAATTACTCTCGAAATGGGAAGGACCATATGTTGTTGAGGAGGTGTATCGTTCAGGAGCAATTAAAATTAGTTCTCTCCAAGGCAATGCCACGCAAGTGGTGAATGGACAAAGACTCAAGCATTATATCTCGTGTGATTCTTATAATATAGATGTTGATGTTATTCGAGTGGAAACACCAGAGGCTTTCATCAAAGGTCAAATTGACAGTCCGCCGTAACTCGACTTTGAATAGGTAACAAGACAGTAATAAAAAGTTCGCGATTTACTTTCCGAACAATGTTTTTGCTGTTTTTGGAAAATATGAAAAATTACGAGATCGAAACGGAGTGGAGGAGACGCGCGAGGGCGTGCCCCCATAGGCCGGCGCGGCCGTGCCTTGGCCCGCGCCGCCCTATGAGCTGGCCGCCTCGTCGCCCCTTTCCGACTCCGGTTCGACCCGGTACTTTCCTTATGACATAAAAATTCCTGCTATATAATCCCTCGGACCCCCGGAGGTCCGTATATCGTTTTCTCGACGTGTTTTGTTTCGAGTCATGTTTTGCCAGGATCTATTTTCAATCTAGGAGCACCATGGCCTTCAACAACAAGGGCAAAGAGCTTTCGAAGGAAGAAGTGAAAAGGGTGTCGTCAAAACAAGAGCAACAAGCCGTTGGGAGTAAGCAAATCTTGGTGGGATCTGTTGACACTCGACGTTCTTTCTCTCATAACTTGCAGGGACCCTTACCACCTGCTCTTGGCCTCGACTCTTTCCCTGTGCTGGAAGAAGCTCTACGGACTACCGATGAGTTTTGTGGTCAATACCGGGCTCTAAGAAGAGAAGTGGAGATACTCCAGGAGGAGAATTACCGACTCCGTAGAATGCTGGAATATTACTCGATACCCATCACAAGGTCGCCACCGCCAACTTCGTATAACAATGAATCTCTTCGAGTCTTAGTGCGGAATTGCCAAGCCGAGAAACCGAAGCCGAAGGAGATCTGTAAGAAGCGCGGGAGGAGTTCATCACCACCATCGCCAAGGGATTAATTCATCATCGGTATTGGCATCCCCTTGGTTTGTTCCAAGCTTGGGGAGTGCCGCGGTATCACATCATCACTACCTTTTACTTTTTACTATCAAGTAGTGTCATATCATGAGTAGGGAAGTTATCATATAAGATGGGTTGCAGTGTGGAAGTATCTCTCCTTTAGTCGGTTGTCTATGTATCCCTTGGTGTGAGTTATCGTTATGAAATATTAATGAGAAGTCTTATCATTTACATATTGCACACCTTATTTTAGTTTGCAATTTCTATTATATGATTGATCTTGATTTTAGTATTGGTACCACTTTGGGAGCATTGAGTAAATCTATTTGGTTTTGGCAAACTTAGCATTGGTCAATAGCAACAACACCTTGAGGTTTAAGTAGAAAAGAGAAATATATATAGTTGTTTCATTGTCTTCCTTTCTTGTTAGCTCATAGCTTATTATTATTCTGAAGTTAAAATTGTTTGTGCTTACAAGAAAGATGCATGATTGTTTCTATCACATGTATATTCGTTTGTTTCCCTCAACTTTTGTGCTTGCTAATTAACCTTGCTAGCCAAAGACCTGTACCGAGAGGGAATGCTTCTCGTGCATCCAAACCTCAACCCAAACCTATGCCATTTGTGTCCACCATATCTACCTACTACATGGTATTTCCTGCCATTCCAAGTAAATACTTCGTGTGCTACCTTTAAACAATTCAAAATTTATCATCTCTTATTTGTGTCAATGTTTTATGGCTCATGAGGAAGTATGTGGTGTTTTATCTTTCAATCTTGTTGGGCAACTTTCACCAATGGACTAGTGGCTTCATCCACTTATCCAATAATTTTGCAAAAAGAGCCGGCAATGGGGTTCCCATAATCCTCGATTAATTAACCTTCGTACGTGATACTACAAATAGACACTCCTCCATGGTATGTGATTGTTGGACGGCACCCGAGGATTCGGTTAGCCATGGCTTGAGAAAGCAAAGGTTGGGAGGAGTGTCATCTAAATAAAACTAAAATAAAAAGGCACTCCTTCATGGTATGAGATTATTAGCGAGCACCCGAGGATTCGGTTAGCCATGGTTTGTGAAAGTAAGGTTGGAAGGGGTGCCACCCAAAATGAGAATGCCTTAATGGGAGCCGCTCTTCGAGAGTTTGTCTGGCAAGGGGGTTAGAGTACCCGCTACCAGTCGTTGACAACAACAAACACCTCTCAAAATATTACTTTTATTCTCTTTATATGATTTCAAAACTGAAAAAGCTCTAGCACATGATTTAATCCCTGCTTCCTCTCGCGAAGGGCCTGTCTTTTACTTTATGTTGAGTCAAGTAAACCTATTTCCCTCCATCTCAAGCAAGCATTTGAGTTGTTGTGATCAAACCATTATATTGTGATTTGCTTCATCATGTCTTTTACTCTTCCTTGTTTAGTAACAAGTTTTATCTCGAATGAATATAGCTTTGAAAGTTATCAATGATCATTATGATTGAGTATGCAAGATGAGCCATATAAACTTTAACATGAGAGCGCTACTTGATAGATAAGAATAATCTGTTAATTGTTCTCTGACCAAGAACGAAGTTTGCCATCACCAACTATGATTTCTTATGCACCTTTATTTGTGATTACCTTATACTTGTTTCAAGTTGAGTTATATGAGGAAGTTGTTCACTAGAATGTCTTGTGTGAATGAATATGATGCTTCTTGTCCGTATTTGATTTATCGACTCTTCACTCCATAAACATGTGGTCCCGTTTACCGAGTTCGGTCTCGCTTGGGGACAAGCGAAGTCTAAGCTTGGGGGAGTTGATACGTCCAATTTGCATCACTATTTTATATCATAATTTGCTGTTATTCATTGATATATTTCATATTTGGAGATAATACTTATGTTATTTCATCTATTTTGCATGTTTCATGATTATTGGAGGATCGCGCACCGGAGTCGGATTCTCGCTGGAAAAAGCGCCGTCGAATGCAATATTTCGGAAGATCAACAGCTGACGGAAATTATATGAAAAATCCTATTTTTCCGTAAAGACGAAGGGAGCCAGAAGGGGGAGCCGAGGGGACCCGAGGTGGGCCCACCCGATAGGCCAGCGCGGCCCAAGGCCTGGCCGCGCCGCCCTGTGAGGAGGGGGCCCACAGCCCCCTCTCGCCTCTTTTTCTTCGCGTACGCCTTCGTCCCGAAATTCTAAGCTCCAAGGGGTACATCGCGAAGAGCCACAGCCGCCTCTGCGGGGCGGAGAACACTGAGAGAAAAGAGCTCTCCGAGCAGGCCGAGATCCGCCGGGGAAATTCCCTCCCGGAGGGGGAAATCGACGCCATCGTCACCGTCATCGAGCTGGACATCATCTCCATCACCATCATCATCATCTTCATCAT
Organism: Lolium rigidum; assembly: GCF_022539505.1. Classification (NCBI taxonomy): domain Eukaryota; kingdom Viridiplantae; phylum Streptophyta; class Magnoliopsida; order Poales; family Poaceae; genus Lolium; species Lolium rigidum. Next base: position 155,061,545 of record NC_061514.1, read on the forward strand.
CATCACCGCCGTCTCCACCGCTGCACGCCGTCACCGCTGTAACAATTTGGGTTTGATCTTGATTGTTTGATAGGGGAAACTCTCCCGGTGTTGATTTCTACTTGTTATTGATGCTATTGAGTGAAACCGTTGAACCAAGGTTTATGTTCAGATTGTTATTCATCATCATATCACCTCTGATCATGTTCCATATGATGTCTCGTGAGTAGTTCGTTTAGTTCTTGAGGACATGGGTGAAGTCTAAATGTTAGTAGTGAAGTATGGTTGAGTAATATTCAATGTTATGATATTTAAGTTGTGGTGTTATTCTTCTAGTGGTGTCGTGTGAACGTCGACTACACGACACTTCACCTTTATGGGCCTAGGGGAATGCATCTTGTACTCGTTTGCCAATTGCGGGGTTGCCGGAGTGACAGAAACCTGAGCCCCCATTGGTATATCGATGCAGGAGGGATAGCAGGATCTCAGAGTTTAAGGCTGTGGTTAGATTTATCTTAATTACTTTCTTGTAGTTGCGGATGCTTGCAAGGGGTATAATCACAAGTATGTATTTGTCCTAGGAAGGGCGGTACATTAGCATAGGTTCACCCACACAACACTTATCAAAACAATGAAGATTAATTAGTCGTATGTAGCGAAAGCACTAGACTAAAATCCCGTGTGTCCTCGAGAACGTTTGGTTATTATAAGTAAACAAACCGGCTTGTCCTTTGTGCTAAAAAGGATTGGGCCACTCGCTGCAATTATTACTCTCGCACTTTACTTACTCGTACTTTATTCATCCGTTACATCAAAACCCTCCGAATACTTGTCCGTGAGCATTTACGAGTGAATCCTTCATCGAAACTGCTTGTCAACACCTTCTGCTCCTCGTTGGGATCGACATTCTTACTTATCGAAGATACTACGATACACCCCCTATACTTGTGGGTCATCAGCCTGCGCCGACGGCGGCGGCAGGGGAGACCGGGGAGGGGGGCGGAGAGAAGCTAGGCTCTGGTCGCCCTGCTGCCGCCCGCGGGGAGCGACAGCGAGGGTCGGGACGTCGGGGGCGAGGAGGGGGAGGTGGCGGACGGAGGCGGGGAGGGCCTGGCAGCGGCGGCTGCGCGGGAGAGGAACCCTAGTTGGGGGGAGGAGCAGAACCTCTGCAGGTGATTCTTTGTTCACGTTGCTTGTCCCTCGCCGGAGACCTACCTTCCACATGTACGATATCCACGGCACGTCTACACTCTCCCGTCCATTTCTCACCGTTCCTTCATGTTTTCGTTCGGAAATACGTGTGTGGCCTTGGGTTGGGTACTCCTGAGCACTACTTTTGGGCCAGGCCTAAAATCCGTATTTTCAACTCTCTGAAAACAAATTGAAAGAAGTGTTTACATGTAGAGGTCGTACACATATATGTGTTCATACTCAAAATCGAAAATATGTAGCTTAGTCGAAATGATAAGAGCATCTCCAACTGCGCCCCGATAGCTATTTGGGGGCCGGGGCCGAAAATGGGCTCGCACCGGCGTGCCCCAAACGGCCCCGGCGATTTTTGGAGCCCAATAGAATCGCCGGCAACCCCGTGCCGGCGCCTTCGCCAAGGCGCGAATCGGGCGCGCCGGCGCCTCACGAGGCTAAATTTTTTGGGTGTGGGAGCCGCCTGTCAGCCAAACAACCCAAAAGTCGACACCTGCGGGGAGTGGCGGGGCCGACGCGTCAGCGGCTCATTCAATTTTAACCTAACCGTCGCCTACCTCGCAACGGGAGTTAATTGGGGCGCAGCGGCGGTGCAGTTTCCGCAGAGGCGCATCGAACCGTCCCGTCGTGCGCGCCTTGCTCTTCGTGCCGCCGTTAATGAGCGCCACCGCTCCCCCGCCTCCCTCCGGCCTATAAAAAGGGCCGCCTCTCATCGTCCCTCTCACACACAAACCCTAGCGCCTCTCTCCCCAACCCTAGCCGCCACCATATGAAAAGACGACGCCATGTCTGGTCGAGGCCGTGGTCGCGGCCGTGGTCATGGCCATGGCCGCGGCAGAGGAGCACGCACGCCGTCGCCTGCCACGCCGTCGTCTTCATCGTCGGAGATGGACGAGGAGGGGCCCGTGCTGTTCGAGTTTGTCCTCGTCCTCAAGGGTGACCCACGTGACATCCAGAGGCTGCCAGACCCGTTCGCCGACTTCATCGCCGGCGACGACCGCCCGGGGATGCTGCATCTGCGGGAGCATTCGTACTGCTACTACCGGTGGATCGTCGACGTGATCTACGACGCGCGCGGCAAGATGTACCTCCACATCGGCTGGGAGAAGTTCACGCGCCACCACAGCCTCCAAGCCGGCTTCGTGCTCGTGTTCTCCTACTTCGGCGACAGGGACGTGAGCGTCAAGGTGTTCGACGAGACGCGTTGCCGCCGTAACTACCACGTCGACAACGCCGAGGAGGACGACGACTGATGAGTGTTGTATTTCGCAGTGAATATCGACATTTACTAATAATTTTAATCCAAAAAATTTATAGGGGCCGCCGTTTTGGGGGCGCCGGTGTGGAAACGGCTTCCCCAAATAGAGGATGTTGTGCCGCCGCCCCAAACGGAGGTGCCGGTGCCTATTTGGGGGCTACCGGTGGAGATGCTCTAAGTTCTGATGAGTATGAAGGAACTCTCTCTCCCTCTCGCATTGTATGTAACTTAGAGATTGAAATGCTATTTAATTTTAGGACAGAGTAGAAGTACTCCCCGTAATTTAACGACAAAAACCTAGTACTTCCTCCGATTCATATTAATTGACTTCAATATAGATGTATCTAGAACTATAATGTGTCTAGATACATTCATATTAGAGTCAATTAATATAAACCGGATGAAGTAGTTGTTTTGGTTGGAGTATATGACAGCTCCGCAGACAATTGGGATTTGAGAAGAAGACGTCAAGACGTGGTTGTTGGACGACGACAAAATTGCGTGGACGTCAGATTAACTAACACCACCAATTAATACAGCAGAACTGAACCTACCACGATGCAGCAGTACGTACGTGGCAGTGCAGGCTTGTGTGGCTTGAGCGCTGCGGCAAGGAGCTGTTTGTGGTTGTGTGTGGGCTCGAACGATGGTAAGTTTGCCGACCGGCTGGACGAGGAAGCGCCACGTTTCGCTGCGGCGGCAACGGATGTTGTGGGGTGCCCATGCAGATGCAGTGGAGCAGAGTCCGTCGCCTCTCCTACCACTACTGACGTCTCCGGTTCTCAGCTTTCGGGCAGCCACCCCACCCCACCCAGGGCATTCCAATTGGCGTCCGACAAGAGCATTGGAGTGGGTCTTTTGGGTAGCCGGCAAAATCTGCCGTGAATTGGAGAGTGGCGGCCTGCACCAGCGCCTCCCAAGATAGGTTTTGATTTTCTTTTCGCGATTTGTAATCTCGATGGCAAATAAAAATTAGGAAAACTACTACTTTTTAGCACACACGTTCAAAACGTAAATCTCACTCATCATAAATTTAACCGATCTTTTTCAACTTATTCTTGTTTACGTCACTAGCTTTCAAAAGATCATACAAAGTGTATTCCAACTTCTTCTTCTTCACCTCCTTTAGTTTTTTCCCCTTTTCATCATTCCATATCTTCATCTTCTCTAGTAGCAAATTTCTCTCATTTTTCATCTCGTGCAACTCACTTCCGAATCGTCCTCACAATTCTTTAATTATGCTATGTTTTGCTCCAACGCATGCTTCGACACCCATCTAGTGATTCACATCCCTACTGAATTGGTGTATTTTTCTTCCATCTTGCTCTTTTCTTCAATCGAATTCTTCATCGGCTCAGAAATTTGAATTTTCTCGTGATTTCTATTCTCGTACATGCCCCGCAAAGAGGTTAATGCACGTTGGCATGGAAAAGACAACTAAGGATCAACCCAACCCATAAACCCACAGTTGATACCATCCTAGAAATGTTAATTATGAAAAAAATTAGTAATTCATCTCGCTACTAAATTGAAACAATATAGCACACTAGCTACTTGCAGTTTTCTTTGGAACACACATAGAACCGACATTCAGTGCCCGTTCTTTCGAACGCAGCGGCTTTCTCCAGCAGAAGGGCATGCATACGACAACGCGGTGCCGACTTTGGATCGGCAAGATCGGTTCACGTTGGGTCGGCAATCTTCTCTGGCACGTAGTACATCTCGGGGTACTACACACCGGCGAGAATTGCCACAATTTTAAGCTATGAACACAATTATTATTTTTTCCTAAATTGGCAAGCTCGTGGAAACCCTAGACCTAAAAGCACATCGCCGGTGCAGGGGGGACTCACATCGCTGAGCTAAGACTTGCTGGATATCTCCCCGTCGTTCCAGTTCGGCATTCTTCAGGCGGCATCGGTGCCAACAGTCCAGCGACGGAAAGGTTGGTGCGGCGGACCGTGTGGTAAATGTGGCGGCTCCAATAGCCGGTGTTGCGATGGGAGCTGGGTCATGTTGCTCTGACACAAACCGTCGGGCTTCCGACATGTCAATTCGTGTATGGCGGCGACGATGATTTGGATGCGGCAAAAGGAGTGCCGGTCAAGTTATTGGCCAGGGGGAGAAATAGGGTGGATGGACTAGCGTTTGCACGGGTTGAGACTTGTATAAGATCTCTCCATTAGGTAAGATCATAGGATCAACTCACACAAAACATATTTTGAAAATGCGAAAAATCTAAAAATAATATACAACATGCCTAGGGGTTGTATCTACAACTCCAAGAAATTTTAGCTCAAAATTTGATCTATACTTGGAGAAACAAAAAAAGAAAAATTCTACTACAAATAGTGTTAGATCTGGTTGAGTAGTATTCACACTATTCACACCTAAATTTATCTTTTTTGGTGCTCTAATTGTATGTGGAATTTGAAGCTGCAAACTTTTGGTGTTGCATATATAATACAGATGTGTTTTCTTGCAGAATATTTGAACATGTTTTGTCTTTTCAAAAAAAAATTCTCCTAGATCCTACCGAAAACATGATCCCACCCAAGTCTTGCCCGCGCGGTACCAGCCTTGCTGAGCTGACTGAGCTCTGTTCGGTCGGTCGGTCGGTCGGTCAGTCGCTTGGTCGCGGCACATGGTTTTGTGAGTTCACATCCGCACCCGCCTCAGTACTCTTTCGGACAGCTTATCTCTGTACCTAGACAATGTTTAGAAAGGTTTTAGAAATTATAAAACGTGGGCTCATTGCGTTCTTTATTTTGCGAAACGTATTGTATTGCTTAAGCTGCGCTTAGTCGTGGCAGGCGGAAAAGCATGCGAATTACCCACTTGATCACTTAATTTAGTGGTGCCCTCAGTTTTCTTCTTGACGTGAGTAGTGCCCTCAGTCGTGGCAGGTGGAAAAGGCTGGGACTTTGGAGTGGAAGACTTGAAAATGAATTGAGGATTGTCACTGTGCAAACAATACATCCTACAGCCATTTTTCTTTTTGGCAAACGATTCCTCTTGTAGACAATTCTTAACAAATTCTACCTAGAGACTCAATTTGTGGTTGGATGATTAGAAAGTCAGTAGCACCACTAACACACCATAGTTTAAACCTCAGGTTTGACACTCTGTTGTCTCAATAAAAGACGGAATATTGTTCGGTGGGAGATGACGTTTTCGTCGATAGCGAGGTTACCGTTGGATCAGCTTCTACGACTCAGTCTTTCGAAAGTACTCATGGGGTTAAGATGTACGTGCATGCGTTTATACGGGTGAGTGTATGGGTCTGTACTGTGTTTCGTGAAACAAAACAAAAATCTAACTGACTCCAAATCATGTTCCTCTGCTATTGAATCACCTAAATTACATGGTGGCTGACATTAGTACACATTGTGCCTTGTAAGGTCTTCCATGGCACATGGAAGACTCTTTTCGTATGTCGTGCGAAAGAATGATGATGCTCAAAAATTATAACCATCTGCTGGCCAGCAATCTGCCTGTGCAGTGAAAAAAAATATGTACAATCCCTATCAAAGTAAAAGTATGTGATATGACGTAAACGTTTACTCTTGGCTGAATCATGGACGTATCATCTATGTTTGCAGATTCGTTATTTCACTTGAACCATGTCTGATATTTTCACGCTCCCTTCTTCTTTCCCCACCGTTTAGCTACCTTCTCGCCACCTTTGACTTGTCTATAAATCAAGTGAGAGCCGCCAGTACCTTATACCTGCAAAAATGGCTGAAAAACTGCATGAACAATGCCCTGTCGCCATAGATATGTCCCGAGTTACCAAGAACTACTCGCGCTCAGAGCGGGGATGGAGGCGGCACTCAGATAACCACACCTCGTACTACTCAACTTTAGATTACCACATACCTTTCACATATTGTTTTAACCAAGAATAACACAAAGGGGTACCTCCATGCTGCATGTACAAAGAACCAAAGGAGATTAAATCTCGACTTATATAGGCTATCCATACCGGGACAACAAGGAAAACAGCCTTGTGAGCATGCTCTCTAAACTCTCTCTCTCTCTCACACACACACTTTTTCTTTTCTTTTTTTCACTCTCTTTCTTTCTGTCTTTTTTCCACTCTCTTTCTTTTTTCTTTCTCTCTTTCTTTTGTCTCTTCCTATTGAGGATGCTCGTGATGAAACTTTCTCCATGATTAGGCATGGCTTCGGTTAGTGCCCCAATGCACTTCTCTAACATATATGCATACTCTAGTCTTTATTTGATAATCCCCTTTATTTCATCCACCAGTTACTAGAAACATGATGATCAACTTAAAGTAAGTGCAATGTTGAAAGGTGTTTCCCACGATAGCATGGTTCCGAACTAACTCATTACTCATAATTTGTCAAACCCGTAACTTACATGGTAGTGTTTTCCTTCCATACCTTACTTTCCCATGAGCTTTAAATTACACAAAAAGGATATTTTGAAGCAATTGGAGGCATAACAGACATATTATACTTGGAATAGAAAGTTCTATGTAGGTAGGTATGATGATAGTGGGTTTGAGTTGATTTGGATACAAGTCTAAGGTTGTGTGAGAATTCATCTTTTGGCTAGAGGAGGTCTAAAAGCATGCAATAGTGTTCATATGCTATTAATTTATCATCAAACAATGATACTAAATATTAAACAGCCATGTATACTAGTAAGAAGCAGCAGTAAATAAGGCACTTAACACATATTACCATTCAATAAAGCATTTGAAACTAGTAATACCATGCATAACTTGACCTTCAACATTTTAAGCATTCCTCTTTTTCTTTTCATAACATGCAACTTATTTTTATGAAGGATAAGAGAGTTTATTTCAGCAGCTCTTTCATATGCATGTAAGGTACTTCATATGATGGTCTCATGTATTTAAAAGCAAAACTAGACACAAATAAAACAAAACACGCTTCAAGTTTCTGCGATAATTCTATGTTGCTCAAAAAACAAAGTTTAAAAGTGTTCAAACCGAGAGTTTTAAAATGAATCCAGTGGGGTGCCTTGGGCATCCCCAAGCTTATGGTCTTCAACATTCTTGGATAGCTCTTGGTGTGATGTTCATCTATTCCCTACGAAGAAACTTCAAAATTTTCTCCCACTTTTTTTATGGGGTGATATTAGCGGTACAAGAATAATATGCTTGCTGCTATTTTCTTAAAGGATAAAATTATTTCTTTATGAAACGGAGATCACATAATGTCCTACTCATTCTATTATTCAAAAATTTAAGCAAAATAATTTTGATACTTAAAAGAATGGTTCTAACTCTAAGAGGATAAATTTGTCCAAAATTTTAACAGCAGCAGAACTAAATTGTTTCGACCACTTAGACGTGTCAGGGATTTTATCCAATTTTTATGCACATAGAGGACGAAAAGTTGCAGATACTATGAATTTATCAAGATTTTAGGAGTTACCAAAAATATATAAAAATCATGCACTAAAACATGCAGCGCGGGAATCAACAACTCTATTTTTGTTTCACAACTTTTAACACCCAAATGGATAAAACTTGGTAATTTATTTTATAAACCAGAGAGTAAACTAAAAAGAAACTATCATGCTACAGAAAGCATGTAGAGATTAAATAAAAATAAAAATATCTCGGGTTGCCTCCCGTAAAGTGCTTTTTTTATGATCATATAGCTAGGCTTACTTACTTGGTTTAAGTTGTATGGAAATCATGTGGTGGCTTGAATCTTAGTGCTACCTCCTTTTTACTTGAAAAGTGCTCCATACACTTCTTATGTGGGAATTGAAATTTAGCATTCCCTTCCTTTGAGTCGATAATATCCCATGTAGTTCTAAAAAAGGGTCTCCAAGAATTATAGAACTAGAGGTATTGCTCCTCATGTCCATGATAATAAAATCCACATGCACATATGTCATATGTAATTCAATCATAACATTATTAACTTTTCCTAATGATTTTTTTAGTTGAATCAGCGGCAAGTAAAAGATCTATAGAGCATTTTCCGTAGAAATTATTATAGCATTGTGTGTGTCTTTGTCTACATAAATTAATATCTTGTGGATCCAAGCATCCCCAAGCTTTGGTGGCATCATAGCTTCATTATTATACCTCTCTATTTTCTCTTTGATAACATAATTATCTATATAAGAGCCAAACCAAGCTTGATGAACATTGATAGTAGGATCTTTAGAAAAAAATCAAGAATAGCAATTAGTTCATGCAAGCTACATTTGTAAAGATCTACTAATCGCTCTTTTGCTTCAGTAAGCATTTTTTTACTTCTTCGATTTTTTCATCATTTGTTATCTTTGACAACTCTTTCCCTTTGATAATAATTTCTTTTGCTTCTTCCATTGGGTTTTCCAAAAACATAGTAGATTATAGCATCTTTGTCATCAAAATTTATTTATTCATTAATATCTAAATTAAGACTGTTTACTTTTTCAAAGCTTTCAGTAATATTGGTTTCCACTATTATTCCATCTAATATAGCAAACGCATCATGGGGTTTGTTGTTTATAAAGGGAATCTAAGAGTCCTTGTTTAGGAAACTCATAGAATTGTTGCTTAAGCCATAATAAAAATTATTTATAAGCATCCAATCTTTTAACCCATGTTCCATGTTGAAAGTGAGTTTTTTTTAAATCTTAACCAAGTTTGAGTGAGGGTTTCATTCCCTTGTTGTTTAAAATCGAGTAATTTTTTTGTGGTAAAGAGTGCATTTCCCAAATATCTCCAAAAACGACGCCCTCATATTAAACCATGATTTTAAATCCTTTTTTGGTGTATTATCATACCACAATTTGGTTGTTTCGTTAAGGAGTGTGGAAATAACTTGACTTTCAATATCATTGGATCTAGATTAGGAGTTTTTATTGTCCCAAAAATTCAATCAAAATTTATAATATGCCATTCAGTAGCCAATGAGTTACCATTAGCAAACTATGTAGTGTAAAGTGTGATCATTACTTTGGGATTAATGTAGCATTCAAAATTTTCTGCATTAGAAACATGGTTCCAAGATTGTGCTCCTAATGTCAACTTCTTAGTTTTTATACTCATGTTTACTTGTAGGAAATTGATACTAATTTTTATGTGTTTTCTTGTTTTAAAAGAGAACTAGAAAGAAAAGACTAGAAACAAGACAAATAAATACTTGCAAAATCTAAAAGAGAAAGAAGAGCTCACAGTGGTGCAACCTCTCCAAGCTTGGGTGTTTGCACAAAGTTGTAGATGAAGATGAAGATGAAGATGATGATGACGCCAGAAAAGTTCTTACAGTCGCCTTGTGCTTCACACACAACAACCGCTATGAGATAACTCTCCAATTCCCCGGCAACGGTGCCAGAAAATGTCTTGATGACGTTGGGACTCTAAGTGCAGAGTGTTGTGGTTAGTGAAGAATTTTCCCCGCTAGGGTGACTCGAGGGTTTATATCGAACTCTTAGGGCATAACTAAAAAGTTCTCATTTCCTCTTCGTCTAGTAATTCTGCAAAGTAAAATAATAAACAAAATCTC
>NC_061514.1:155071589-155116960 GCF_022539505.1 Lolium rigidum
GAGGTTTTACTCCACCTGAGGTCCCGAACCTGGGTACGTCGCCGTGTCGCTCGTGCCCATACCCGCTTCCGGATACCGCCGTGAGATCTCTCAGGGACCACCTTCGATTAGCCACCCTATGGCATATGCCGTGACGATACCACGACAAACGGGCATTGCATGGATGAGAGAAACTCATGTAACAATCAAGCAGGGCATTTGCAGATAATAATAAAACGGTGTCCAAGTACAAAGCAATCAATAGGCATGTGTTCCAATTATAGTCGTACGTGCTCGCAATGAGAAACTTGCACAACATCTTTTGTCCTACCAGCCGGTGGCAGCCGGGCCTCAAGGGAATCTACTCGGATATTAAGGTACTCCTTTTAATAGAGTACCGGAGCAAAGCATTAACACTCCGTGAACACATGTGATCCTCACATCACTACCATCCCCTCCGGTTGTCCCGATTTCTGTCACTTCGGGGCCATTGGTTCCGGACAGCGACATGTGTATACAACTAGTTGAATGCCCGTGCGTTGCTACGGGTCATCAAGATATATTCTATGACATGTATAAGATAGGTGATTAGAAGAAAAAATCCTAACGAAGATAGTGTTATACAGAAAATCTTGTAAGCACTTTTGCAAAGAAATTCACAAACATGTAGGGAAGAAAAATATCAAACACTAATTTATAAGCTTATCTACACAACGTCTATATGGTAGAAACAAAATATCAAACATCAAAAGACTGTTGTTGGCAGAATACACACTGAAGTGAAATATATTGTCTGGAATACAATCTGTATTGGCTCAAACTGGATAATCAAAGGCAACTTCAGATGGTAAGGTACCAGCGGGATTTTTTTTTAGAGAAAGTCATTCCTCTAGGTACTTACTGTAGTGTTCGTACTTCTCAGCTTTTTCTCAACTTCAACTTATGAGAATAGGTCTGCATACCAAGAGAGTCAACAAGTCAGCAAGTGCCATTGATGTTTGCAGAAGCAATAAGACTTGCACATGTCTTCATGGGACATCATGCAAATTAATATGCTGAGTTGCTAACAATCAGCAGTTGAACAACACACCATTTACCTGGTAATAACACGATTTTAATTCAAAATTGTAAATAACTTTCAACTAAAATTGATGTTTAATTCTATTGCACCAGATTCAAGTATACTAATAAAGGAACAAGAACCACATTTCAAATATAGCTGACGATACCAATAAGAAACAACCATCACACAATGCCGAAGAGTCCATGTGAAAATGATGGCTAGCTCTTATTTGACATACCTTTGAACGTCTGCCGATGTGCATTTTTTACTTCACAGAACTTTTCAGATGCTTCTTGAAGTTTGGTGTATTCTTTGTTCACTGAACTTTCATATGTCATCTTTCAGTCTCCTGTAAATTAGTAAATTAATCAAGAATCTGTAAGAATTTTGCCCAAATACCTCTTTGGAAGTGTTTGACAGTACTTTCAGAAAATGTGTGCATGCACATTAAAATAGAACACTGAGTTTACATCCTAAATTAATATGAACTTTTACTTTTCAGTAATTATATTATGTGTAAGACGTAATTGTTCTTGCAAAGAAACAACTGGTACTATGAGTACTATTCACACACAGTTACCTTTCCTTCTCAAACTTCAATGTGGTATCTATAAGCATAGTCTGAATACCTGCTGCATCACTGTAAGGTTGAGAAAAATGAAAAAAAAAAGAGAGCAAGGTTATGTGCTTCAAACTTCAAAATTTGTGTAGTACCGTAGAAAACACAAAGATTTTATGGATTTAACAAATCATGTTTCGCATCAATATATTCAATACCATCAACTCTTGCACAGGATGACATCAATGTCATATAATAATTATTATGAAGTAACATAATTCAATATGAAATGGTGAACTTTTATAGCATGCCAATGCCAAATGGAAAATCGACTCACGGAAAACTTAGCAGTAACCCGACATCAAAATACATGAACCCATTAAATCATAACATCATTCCTTGAATGCAAAATCCAACAAACATCCCCAAACGAATCTAGGTCACAGATTCAGCCGACAACATAGATGTCACAATATAAAAAGCCAAACTAACACGACACTGAACACCAAGACGATGGACATGCGAGTCTCCAAGCTCGATCGACTGGACGATCTCGACGGAAAGATCTCAATGTCCTCATTGGCACATGAAGCTCGTCACGTTCACATCGGCTCCAGCATCGCGCGCCGGTTGCGATGTTGATGACGTCGCGGCGGCGGCTCGCCCTTGCGAGGCGGAAGGCAGGACAAGTGAAGGCGCATCGGTCGATTCTCTCCTCGCTGACCTCTGCAACGGAGCTGGAGGATGAAGTGGCACGGGAGCGCGGGCTGAAGAGCGCCAGCTGATGCAGAGCCCTACTTGTCGACCTATGTGACGATGTTGGAGAGGTAGGTGGCGCTGGGACGTGGCAACGCGGCACAGAAGAGGACGATGGGAGCGAGGACGCGGGTCCTAGAGCATGTGGTCACCGTCGCTGCTTCAGAGCGCGGGAGGAGGTGGTGGGTGAGCCCCGCCTCTCCGAGCTGCACGTCGCCGCTGGACCAGGAGATGAGCCTGGGATGCCAAGGAGAGAGAAAAGAGAAGACAAAATGAGAGGGGAGAAGTGCCACGATTCATTCACGGCCGCCCCGCGATCTAAGTCTCCTGTACGATGATGGCAAGGAGCTAGTGCGACTGCGGGGCACTATGAATCTCCGAGGTGGCGACCCTGGGCGGAGAGCGTGTAGGAGGGGGTGAGTGATATCGATAATGCTATACATACGGAAAATTCCTATGGGAAAAACCTACGGGGTGACGTGTGCCTTGCATATGGAAGCCACGCCGCGCGTAAGAACCGCCGGAAGAATAGAGAAACGTGGGCCAACAAATTATATACGGAAGAAGAAGAAGTCGTCATTCATGGATTCATCAGAGAACGAATGGAGAGATATCCTTGGTGAAGGCAGGTCACAGGTGACCATGCTTGCGAGCAACTCTTCAAACTCTTCTGCGTCTTTTTGTTCGAGGCTGCAGCGCTGCGAACTGGGCGTAACCGGTGGCCGGAGCTGGCCTTCGGCGTTGGTGACGACGAGCTTGTACCTTGTAGCGCTCCATCTCATGGGCTCAGGCTGTGGGCCTACGACGGGTTGCACACAGCTCGGTGGCGCAAGCGGCAAGGTCTTCTGAGGCGCCGTGACTCCATGAGCGGTTAGGTGTCCCGACGCGGCGAGATCAGGTACCTGGTGATGGCTCGAGACGGCGATATCTTTGGAGGCGCCGCAGCAGGATCTTTCGAGGGGGCGACGTCCGGCGACTTGAGCTTTTCCTGGCCAAAAGCAGCGCCTCCAGAGTCCAGATACACGCTAGAGGAAACGAGAGTGGATGTTATTTCTTTCCGCAAATCATGGCCGGTCCACTTTTCTTTCCCGGACTCCTTCTCCTAATTCAACGCCCAACGTGGCTTCCACATAAACGCACACGTCAGCCCGTAAGTTCTCTCCCATAGGAATTTCCCGTAGGTTTAGCACGGAGAGTAAACGGCATGATTGTGCCTGACTGGCAAATAATATCTACGGTATCATTCCGCTTGCCTTATTATGGCTAATTGGATGTAGAGAAAGAAAATTCTATTATGGCTAATTGATTGAGAATCTCTTTGATTCCATATATCATACGCAGGGAGGAATGGAAAAGTAATCACATGAAGCGGACCGTGAAAAATTGTGACTGATTTTATACCATACTTAATTTGTGTGTGGCGATATTTGGTGTTTGACATGATCGGACAAAGCGGAGTAGGGAGAATAGATTGGATGACCAGGATCTTTTCAATGACGACCACCAAAGTGCGTTGAATGTCAAACGACCAACTCCCATTTAATAGTAAAGACTTGCAGGTAAGACCATAAACAATGAATATCATGATGAAATAATAACATGTTCAGATCTGAGATCATGGCACTCGGGCCCTAGTGACAAGCATTAAGCATAACAAGTTGCAACAATATCATCAAAGTACCAATTACGGACACTAGGCACTATGCCCTAACAATCTTACACTATTACATGACCAATCTCATCCAATCCCTACCATCCCCTTCAGCCTACAGCGGGGGAATTACTCACACATGGATGGGGGAAACATGGCTGGTTGATGAAGAGGCGTCGGTGGTGATGGCGGCGATGATCTCCTCCAATTCCCCGTCCCGGCGGAGTGCCAGAACGGAGACTTCTGGCTCCCGAGACGGAGTTTCGCGATGTGGCGGCGTTCTGGAGTCTTTCTGGAGTTTCGTCAAAAGGTACTGCGTTTTTAGGTCGAAAGGGCTTAAATAGGCGAAGAGGCGGCGCAGGAGGGGCGACAGGGTGGCCCCACACCAGGCCGGCGCGGCCAGGGTGTGGCCCGCGCGGCCCACATGTGTGGTGGCCCCCTGGCTCTCCTCCGACTCCCCTTCGGTGTTCTGGAGCCTCCCGGGAAAAATAAGATCTTTGGCGTTGATTTCGTCCAATTCCGAGAATATTGCCCGAACAGCCTTTCTGGAACCAAAAACAGCAGAAAACAGGAACTGGCACCGTGGCATCTTGTTAATAGGTTAGTTCCGGAAAATGCATAAAAACATTATAAAGTGCAAGCAAAACATGTAAGTATTGTCATAAAACAAGCATGGAACATCAGAAATTATGGATACGTTGGAGACGTATCAGTGCACCTATTAGGTGTGTTGGGGACACAAGAGACTTCTTGCTTTGTGGTTGCAGGGTTGCATGAGAGGGATATATTTGACCTCTTCCTCCCTGAGTTCGATAAACTTTGGGTGATCCACTTAAGGGAAACTTGCTGCTGTTCTACAAACCTTCGCTCTTGGAGGCCCAACACTGTCTACAAGAATAGAAGCACCCGTAGACATCAGGTGCGTACAGAGAGCATGAGGAGGGAAAAACTGTCATTCTTGAAGCTGTCATATCTCAAGATTTATGGATTTGGCATGCATTCTTTGGCATGGCCGGTTCCAACAATGACATCAATGTGTTGCACCGATCACCGGTTTTCAACCGGCTCATGCAAGGCAAAGCTCGCCGGGTGAGCTATGAGATCAATGGAAATGCATATGACAAGCCATATTATCTTGCTGATGGCATCTACCCTGACTGTGCCACATTGGTGAAGACAGTCCGTAATCCAAACTCCGAGAAGACGAGTGACATGGGCATACCCTTCGGGTACCCATTATTACTATACCTGGCTCGGCCCAATATGGAGAAGACTCAATACGGAGAAGGCCTAACAAGGCAACCCGAAGAAGTAGTCGACTAGGACTCTTGTAAAACCCTAGGCTGGTTGCATATATAAAGCTAGCCAGGGCACCCGAAATAGGGGGACAATAGATAGACAACATAGCTTCGCCTACGGCGGCACCCTGTAAACACATCTATGATCATATAGTAGATTGCTAGCAGCACGTAGGGATCCTCCACCGAGGGGACCCGAAGCTGGGTACATCGTGTGCCTAATCTCGCTCCCGGAATCTCCATCGTCGCTCTCTCCCGAAACCCAAGTCTACAATACGTAGGCATTGCCGAGGTGTTCCCTCGTCAATTGGCGCCGTCCGTGGGAATCGCGGCGACTGGATTTTGTCATTCGGGCGAGACTCCTCGTCTTCTTCAAAAAATAAACTCTTCATGGCGGCAGCAGATTTGGTGATCCAATGGTTTGCGATGCGTGTGCATATGCAGCTCCATCGTACCGAAAAATCTCGCGTTGAATTTCTTCGGGAGCGGATGGAGACGCGGTACGTTTTCCTTGGATGCGTAGTGTCAGGCACGTGCAAACGACCTCATGTTAAAGCTGATTGGTTCGATCGGTAATCTGTCCTTCTCCTTACTTAAATATACCGTACGTTGTTAGATCGATTTTCCTAGAAAGCTTTAGATCCATTTTTCTAGAAAGCTATAGCAGGTAAAAGTACACAATCCTATATGCCATGGTCGATTCGTTTTTGCAACCTAATCTCTCTTGTTGCTTATTTTATGTATCAATAGCTTACTAGATATAATCATCTTCCTGCTTTTCTGTGTGTGCACGTACCCATGAGAGTTGGGGGGAAGCGATGTAAGGAAAAAAACTGGTGTGGGCGTTAAAGCATCACCCGATTGATCGTCCAAATTTTTCTGTGCGAGCTCCTTCAACCTTATCACGAGTCCGCGTGGAAGTTTCATGCCGATCGATTCATCGTCAATCACTGCGGACCAGGCGAGTCGCCAGTTTCCTCACAGCAACCTAGTGCTAGCCCGATTCAAGCTGACAGGACCAGTCTCCATCATGACAATCGACGCTCGTCAGCTCAGCCCATCATGTACTATCTGAAGAATCAGGTTTTTTCTACTCAATAGTCTCTCCAGTCTCGCATAGTAACCTCTTATTTTAATATGCATTACATGAGTTGGTTCACACGACACACCATAATGATTTACACCTCAATAGATCTACATGCATGCAAAAAAAATGTTCTCTCTTTCGTTGGGTTATTTAGCTACCAGTAAATACTAACCCTTGATGGCTTGGGCTTATATACGAGCAATACAAATCGGTCCGAATGATGGAGGCGACCATCCCAACAAGCGGATTAAGGAAATAAACACTACAGCCGTGTTGACCTTTGTTCGCCACGCCATTCTACTCTGTTCCGTCAAGGATCACGTACATCAATAGCGTACTCTTCATCGACTGCGTCCGTCGAGTCGACTACTTTTGGCCATGCACCCACCCGAATACTCGAGGATCATTACATCGTGGATTTATTTTCTTCGGTTCTGGATATATTTTCTCCGGTTCAGTGGATTTATTTTTTTCGGATCAGTGGATTTATCTTCTTCGGCATAATGGATTTATTCTCTTCGGGTTATCATTGGTTTTCTCTTATACAATACTACCCGATGTGCTTCCGGATCAATGGATTCATCTTTCTATGGTTATTACTGGATTTATTTTATTCGGGTCAATGGATTCATCTTCTATGGTCATTACTGGATTTATTTTCTTCGGGTCAATGGATTCACCTTCTATGATATCAGCGGATTCATCTTCTATGATTATTACTGGATTCTCCGGGCCAATGAATTCATCCTCTATGATATCGACGGATTTATCTTCAATATATGCTCTATATTTAATGGCATCTTCAATATGGATTCATCTAAAATACTTCATCTGGTATTCATCTTCGTATATTATTGTCTATGGCTTCACCAAATATGACGCCGCGACTCCATCAACTTATTTCGACGTCACGCCTAACGCTCGAGGGCTCGACAACGATTTCGCCTCGGGTCACGACTGCGACACAACAATCATGACATCACCTCAGCAACGCTCGGGGCTCGGCTATTTCTTCATCAACAATTTCGCGGCATCCACTTTTGCTATTTGGTGGTTTCTACTTTGGCTAGATTTCTTATCTACACTCGAAGACTTCATCATGCATCGACTTCGTCGTGTCCAAAAAGCTAAGTGTTCTTTTATTTTGCACAAAGTTGATTATTGTTTACTTTCGTCGCACCCAACAGTTGGGGGCTGCGCGGCATATATTCACTTTACATATCATCGAATCTGAGCATCTGACACCGCATGCGAAAAAGAGAGTCAAGGGAAAGATAGAAAAAGTTTGTTTATTTGTGCAGGAGAAAGCAAAATTCAAAGTATATAAGAGAGAACCCGACGAAATCGTCTACAGGGAGAACTCGACGAAATTGTCTTCAAGAAAGAACAGGACCCGAAGAATTATCTTCAAGGAGGCCCCGAAGAATTATCCTCAAGGAGGTCTCGAAGAATTATCTTCAAAGAGGACCCGAAGAATTGTCCTCAGGGAGGACCCGAAGAATTGTCCTCAAAGAGGACCCGAAGAAATTTTCCTGAAGGAGGAACTCGACGAAATTTTCATCAAGGAGGAACCCAAGAAAAAAAAAGGTAGACAAATCTTCGGGTTCATTGACTCGTCATATTGTTCCGAGCAAGAGCATCGGTGATGTACCCGACAATATAGAATAACCAATATATTCAGCTGTCTCATCAAGCCCGAGATAAAAATAGAAAAACCCGCAAAATGGGTCATTGCACAGCTGAACAAGGCACTTGACAAAATATTCTCAGAGCGCCAAAGTCGCGAATAATCTCCGAATGCCGCAAAACTCTGCGAAGGTAAGACCCCGGGTCCGTCCTGAGCGGCGTGGCACCGTCTCTGACGTCGGTTTGCTACTTTTTTCCATATCAACAGATACGAAGAAAAATCCTAACGGACGTGTTAGGTACCCGATAAAACATGACTGAGACTCGACAGATGGTAAGACCTTAAGCGGCACATGTCGAGTTAACACCAGTATCCCGAGATCATGTCCAGGGACGTGATCTTGAAGTAGGTTCTTGCGGGATTGCCACAAGAGCAGTTAACTGGTACCTGATCCGTCAGATGAACCAGCCCCATTTACCATTATCCCTGAACAATATAGATAGCAACGGTCTGGAGCCAATAAAACGAGGGCTGCGCCCAGAAATATAGTCAAGTTCTTTATCGAGTAGTACAACTTGAGTCTATGCCCAGGTGCAAGCACCTGCCCATAGGCTCGGGGGCTACTATTATCGAGATTATTATTCACCCTCCCGATAAGATACAAGAAAGAGAAAAAATTGTGGTGTCGATTAAAAGCAAGTTGAGCCTACACCCAAGTGCAAACACTTGGCTGTAGCCTCGGGGGTTACTCCCATCGGGAGTGCTGGTCGTGCACCCGATAGAAAAATAACTTCGACATCATCTATGACAATCAAGGTTTGTAGACTCAACTCGATTCTACGACTCGAGTGGAGCCTACTCCCATCGGGAGCCCATGGATTTCATCAAGTCCTCCAGAAATATAGTTAAGTTCTTCATCGAGTAGTACAACTTGAGTCTATGCCCAAGTGCAAGCACTTGCCCATAGACTCGGGGGCTACTCCCATCGGGAGCGCTGCCGCGCACCCGACAGAAAAACAATTTCGAGAATCGTCGACATCATCTACACTACACAAGATCTACGACATGGACCTCGCCTTATATTTCTTCGACTTCGGAGATGGTTATGCTTGGAGTCTCTACGCAAGTCTTCGACTTCCCTAGATACTCGGGGGCTACTGACATGGGCATACCCTTCGGGTACCCATTATTAGTATACCTGGCTCGGCCCAATATGGAGAAGACTCAATATGGAGAAGGCCCAACAAGGCAACCCAAAGAAGTAGTCGACTAGGACTCTTGTAAAACCCTAGGCTGGTTGCATATATAAAGCTTGCCAGGGCACTCGAAATAGGGGGGGCAATAGATAGACAACATAGCTCCGCCTACGGCGGCACCCTGTAAACACATCTATGATCATATAGTAGATTGCTAGCAGCACGTAGGGATCCTCCACCGAGGGGACCCGAAGCTGGGTACGTCATGTGCCTAATCTCGCTCCCGGAATCTCCATCGTCGCTCTCTCCCGAAACCCAACTCTACAATACGTAGGCATTGCCGAGGTGTTCCCTCGTCAACGAGGAGGTTTGCCAAGATGCAAGAGGCTTGCAGGAAAGATGTGGAGCGCGGATTTGGTGTGCTCCAAGCTCGGTGGGCAATTGTCCGTTACCCGGCAAGAACATGGTCGCTGAAGACCATGCATGGTGATGACATGATGCGTGATCATGCACAACATGATCATTGAGAACGAGCGTCCTGATGGCCGCAATTAGAACCACTGGGAATTCCAAGGTGAGCTGGTTGCGCCACTTCCTGGACCTTCATCTTGGCATGACTATCTACATAGGAATGTAGAAGTCACTAACGAGAACATCTGCAAACAGCTGCAAACAGATCTGATTGAGCATCAGTGGACATTGGCTGGCCATGAAGATCATGCCTAGAGAAATACTATATTATTTTCATGTAGACTTTTAAAAATTTAAATATAATAACTATGACTTCGTTGATTTTCTTATTTTATTGTTTGGAAACTTCATAAATTGATGCAAACGCGGAAATGCGTCGGGCCGCTGGAGCCACCCCTAGGTGCAAACGGACGCGCGGATAAAAACGGTCTGTCTCGCGTCCGCGCGCGACGCAAACGGACATTTCGGACGTTCGAAATGCGTCGCGCCGCTGGAGATGCCCTTACCCTGAAAGATCCGAAGAAGACATGTTACTTCGACACTTAGACTGTTGATACATGGGAAAATCTATTCATAAACTTTGATGATATTGGTATAATATTATGTGACAATTGCATGATATATGATGTTTCGAACCTGTTTTACATTGATTTCCGGGATTTCTAGAAAGTTCCCATTTATTTGTTATTTACCTTTGAGAGGAAGGAAAAAACTTTTTATAGTGTTTTTGACTTTTCAAAAGCTACGGAACTTGAAAAAGGCAAGATCAAAGAGCAAGCTTCGTATTTTTTTAGACGGATCCAACAAGAAAAAGTAGAGCATCAGGAAGCCAATATACTACAAATGGGGGCCCATGGCATGGCCCTACCACGGTCGCATTGTTTCATTAATCTCAGACGTCTCATGGTCTTTTCACTTGATTCTTTCACCCACGGATGTGTTTTAACATAAAACCACCTATGTATACCCCCTTGTATTTTATTTCGCGATACAAGGAGGCGGATATCAAAAACAAGGAAACATAGAGTCTACAGTCCATCGCTGGAGGAAGATTGAAGGGGGGGACTGTTGCCGGAATTACCCTCGGTGCCCTCTCCTCCTTCACCAACGCCTCCACGTCACTCCCCAACATGAGAGGGGAGTAGCCCACTGCCTGGAATTTGGTTTGTGGTAGTATCTTGATCCAATCTCTCGGTGTGCTATCATGTATTAGATCCATATGAGTTGTCCAACATGATTATGGACATCTTTGTAAAACCTATATATGGTGAATATTTTTTGGAGCAACCGGCAGGAGCACTGCCTTTTCATTAAGTAAGAGGGAAAAGTGAACCAAACTGTACATAGAAGGGCATATTTGGATTAAGGTGGGAATATGCCCCAGAAAACCACCCTAGAAACCGACCAAAAAAGAGAAAACTAGTCCGGCTCGGCCGGGAGAGCCGGCCCGAAGCCGTTGATGGCGTGGTCCCGCTGCAGAATGTCTTCCCTAGTGATATCAGCCACCTCCAGAAAGGTGAGGCGACGCGCAGTGAAGATGCGCCTGTTTCGCTCTTTCCAAGCATTCCAAAGAACATAGAGGAAACAACCGTTGATGCGTTTCTGTTCCTTATTAGTCTTTCTGATGATCATGGCGTCCCACCACTCCGAGGTCGAGTGGTAATCATGGCTAATGTTAGTACTGTCACCGTTGTCCCAGGACTTCGTCTGATTCCAAATGGCCAAGGTAAAGGGTCATTCCTTGCAAAGATGTTCGGCTGTATCAGGAGCACGGAGGCAGAGAGGGCAAAGTGGGTCATGGGGCCATCCCCTAATGGCGAGCATGTCCGCAGTGAGCAGCTTTCCGTGAAGAGCAAGCCAACCAATAAGTTTGCATTTCGGCTCGGCGTGGGCCTCCCAGATTTTCTTGTTGATGAATCTGGCATGTCCACCGAAGAACTGAGCATTGTAAGCAGAGCTGGCTGTGTAAGTCCCGTCGTTAGCGAGAGTCCAGGAGATGGAGTCCATTTGCTCAGGGACGAGGGTGACGGTGTGGATGATGTTCCAAAGCTCCAAATACTGTGCCAACTGGGTAGGTGTGCTAATGTTGGCGATGGAGCGGATCCAATTGTAGTCGCTTAGGTCCTTGGCAAACGTGCGGTTTTTTCGGGAGGCAATCTTGAAGAGGTCAGGCGCCCAAATAGATATGGGGCCCCGCCCGCACCAGTTGTCATGCCAGAAGGATGTCATATTCCCGTTGCCTACGGTGATCTTGGTGGAAGCCCTGAAAAGCGCCATGTCGGCATCGTCACAGGGAAGCTTCGACCCAGCCCACGTGCGCTCAGGGTCGGTCCAATGCAGCCAAGGCCAGCGCAGCCTCAGAGCGCGTCCAGGTCGCTCAATGTCTGGCATTCCAAGGCCCCCAAGGATCTTTGGTCTGCACACCGTTTTTCAGTTAACGAGGGCTTTCCCTTAGGCCGCGTGCTCACCCTCCTCCCCCGCCCAAATGAAGGTCCTTGCAATCTTGTTGATCCTGTCTCGAGCCCATTTAGGCAGCGGAATGACCATGGCATGGTATATACCGGTAGCCATGAGCACCGTTTTGGCAAGGATGACCCTTCCAGGCCGAGCAAGGTTCTTCCCAATCCATCCCGACAGCTTTCCGGCAAACTTGTCGATGAGGGGCTGCAGATCTACCTTCCGAAGGCGTCGAAAGTGGAGAGGTAGGCCCAGCTACTTGCCAGGGAAGCTGGCAATCTTCGCCGGAAAGTCAGCGAGAATGCCCACAAGGTCAGTATCATCGCATCGCACCGGGAAGATCTCCGTCTTCATCATGTTAGTGACAAGCCCACTAGCTTTCTCGAAGCAGTCAAGGATGGAAAAGATGGCACTGAGGTCTTCCTTGCGGGGGTTCACGAAGATCCCAGCGTCGTCAGCATAAAGCGAGATCCGACATGTAGTGGTCCTAGAGCGAATGGGAGTCAGGATGCCCTGTTGCGTGGCAAGGGAGAGGATGCGCTGAAGAGGGTTGATGTCTACGGGTGCTTCTATTCTTGTAGACAGTGTTGGGCCTCCAAGAGCAGAGGTTTGTAGAACAGCAGCAAGTTTCCCTTAAGTGGATCACCCAAGGTTTATCGAACTCGGGGAGGAAGAGGTCAAAGATATCCCTCTCATGCAACCCTGCAACCACAAAGCAAGAAGTCTCTTGTGTCCCCAACACACCTAATAGGTGCACTAGTTCGGCGAAGAGATAGTGAAATACAAGTGGTATGAATGAATATGAGCAGTAGTAACGGCGCAAGAAAAGTGCTTGCTGGCGTGCAGATGATGGTAGTAATATTGCAGGAAGTACAGATGCAGTAAAACAGTAAACAAGCAGCGGTAGCAGTATTTAGGAACAAGGCCTAGGGATCATACTTTCACTAGTGGACACTCTCAACATTGATCACATAACAGAATAAATAGATAGATGCTAGACTCTACACCCTCTTGTTGGATGATGAACACCACTAACCGTGTAGGATTACACGAACCCTCAATGCCGGAGTTAACAAGCTCCACAATATTCAATGTTCATGTTTAAATAACCTTAGAGTGCATGACAGATCAACATAACCCAACCAAGTACTAACATAGCATGCACACTGTCACCTTCACACTACGAAAGGAGGCATAGATCACATCAATACCATCATAGCAATAGTTAACTTCATAATCTACAAGAGATCACAATCATAGCCTACACCAATTACTACACGATGCACACACTGTCACCATTACACCGTGCAGGAGGAATAAACTACTTTAATAACATAACTAGAGTAGCACACAGATAAATTGTGATACAAAACACATTGCAATCATAAAGAGATATAAATAAGCACTTCACTATGTCATTCATAACAGTGAATAAGTATTCTGTGAAATATAGCCTAAGAGACCCACACGGTGCACACACTGTCACCTTTACACACACGTGGGACAAGGAGTCTCCGGAGATCACATAAGTAAAATCCACTTGACTAGCATAATGCCATCTAGATTACAAGCATCATCATATGAATCTCAATCATGTAAGGCAGCTCATGAGATTATTGTATTGAAGTACATAGGAGAGAGATGAACCACATAGCTACCGGTACAGCCCCTTAGCCTCGGTGGAGAACTACTCCCTCCTCATGGGAGACAAGCAGCGTTGATGAAGATGGCGGTGGTGTCGATGGAGGAGCCTTCCGGGGCACTTCCCCGTCCCGGCGGCGTGCCGGAACAGAGACTCCCGTCCCCCGGATCTTGGCTTCGCGATGGCGGCGGCTCCGGAAGGTTTCTCGTACCGTGGCTTTTCGTATCGAGGTTTTAGGTCGGGGACCTTTATATAGGCGAAGAGGCGGCGTCGAAGGTCAACGAGGCGACGACACAACGAGGGGGCGCGGCCCCCTCGCGCCGCGCCGGGCTATCGTCCGGGGCCCACAGGCGCTCCTCCGGCGGCTCTCGGGTGTTCCGGAAGCTTCGTGGAAAAATAGGATGTTGGGCGTTGATTTCGTCCGATTCCGAGAATATTTCCTTACTAGGATTTTCGAAACCAAAAACAGCAAGAACAAGGAACCGGCCCTTCGGCATCTCGTCAATAGGTTAGTTCCGGAAAACGCATAAATATGACATAAAGTATGCATAAAACATGTAGATATCATCAATAATGTGGCATGGAACATAAGAAATTATCGATACGTCGGAGACGTATCAAGGGTCAATTGCCAGGATGAAGAGCATGGGGGAGAGCGGGTCCCCCTGTCGAAGACCATGGGCATGCCGGAAGGGGGTACCTGGCTCACCATTGAGAAGCACCCTGGACGTGGCAGATGACTGATACGTCCCAAACGTATCTATAAATTTTGACGCTCCATGCTTATTTTGTTACAATTCTTATAAGTTTTATGTGCACTTTTCCACACTTTTTAGCATTTTCTGGGACTAACCTATTAACGCAAAGGCCGCAGATGTCGCTTCTCGTTTTCTCGTTGTTTTTGTGTTTCAAAAAAGTTGTACATGAAAGTTTCTCATAATTGGACGAAACAAAAGCCCAGAGTCTTATTTTTCCGGGACGAAGACGGAGCCAGAAGGACATGCGCAGGAGAGCTACTACGTAGCAGTACATAGGGCAGGCGCGACCCCACCCTTGGCCGCGCCTGGCCCATGTACTGGAGCCTCATCGCCTTGTTTGCTCCACCTCGCTGAAAGTTGGGGACAAAGTACTTGGTTGTTTGTGTGCAGGTCTCCACGTTGCTGCTGACGCCGGCAGTGCGCCCTGCCACGAGTTGGTTCGCAACACCTCGGGAGAGAACGTTTTTCTCCTACTGGTCGATAAACCTTGGTTTCTTACTTATGGAAAACCTCCTGCTGTGCTCATCATACCTTCCTCTTGGGGTTCCACTCAACGTTGCGCATAAATTATCCTTCATCAACTCCGCGCTCAGCAATGACAATGACAGGCATATCCAATCCCTCCAGATTTGGCCAAATCCAGAGCCGCTAGGACCTCGAGGAGATAAGCCCAACCCACGGAGTCAAAGGCCTTCGAGATGTCAAACTTCAGGAAAAGGCTCGGGGTCTTGGTAGAATGAAGCTCCCTGATGAGGTTCTGGACGTGGAGGAAGTTATCGTGGATGCTCCGCTTCTTCACAAAGGTGCTCTGGCATTTGGAGACAATGTCATGAATATTGTGTGATGAGATGACCGTGAAGTGGAGATTCTTATAGATATGTCTTATGTTCTCGTTCTTGTTCTACACTATGATTTATTGTTACAAGTTGTATGGGATTTACAATGACATTGACACTTTAGGCAGTGGTTGCACTTTATGTCTTAATACTCCCTAGCTTGATTTCTCATGAACGTGGCACTAGGAACAATCACCAGGGATGTAATTGCTCTTGTACGGGGCATCTATTTATGGCTTTAACCTTTTATGTAATTTATCTACGTTAAGTGTATTGGAATGTTAATCATGGAATGTATTAGGTTGTAACGATAATGAGGGATGTAGCCAAGTGTCAACAAAGGAATAGTGTAAGTGACATAGCACCACATCTCTTGGTACACACACACCTACTGAGAATGGAGAACAAACTTGGGGCCAAGTGACAATAATGGCATGCTCATGACACGAACCCTTTTGGTACTTCCCTTCTCAACTTCATGTTTATGACTTGTTGCCCATATAAATGTTTACCCTTAATTAAAGCATGACAATTGTGTGTGCATTATCATCTATGATTAACATGGACCACTGCTGAAATAGAGGGGGGGGGGGAGAGCGAGAGATAATGATTAAGTGAACCCGAGCCCATTCTAAGCTATTAGAAATACCTTTTAAATTGCTTGCTTGTTGTTTTACTTTCATTTTTACAAATCTCATTGCTTGCTTAAAACTTGAAAATAAACCTTGACCTATTGCATGCTTAAATTGTTTCTGCATACATAACTACATACTGAGATGTGCTACATCGTTCGCTTACACTTCGGGGTTATCAACCATCCACAAAGTGTGAATCCCCTAGTTTCCAAGCATGCCGTGATATAACTATTGAGCCCACATATTTTCTCCTCAATTAGTTTTTTCATGCCCAATTCTCAATAAGAAGTTTGGGCAACCATTAATAATAACTATATTTTTTAGCCTCGGGTCTTGAAACCTAGCCCCCTCGTCATTCGAACGACACCCAACATTTCATTTAGCTAGTCTATATTTTTTTTCTGATCACTATCACCTTCCAGAAAAATCTAGAACGGAAAGAGTCAAATCTTTAGATCACTCCTATAAGAACTTGCAAGATAGCATATATAAAAACCGTATTGCTGACTACTGAATTGATGAGGATTAGATGCTCGCATACACTTACGAGTTTTCATATCCAACTTTTAAGCCGTTTCGGTATGCGTTCCTCAACAAATTTACAATTGGAATTTGATAGTCTTTGAGACTATATTAGGGTTCCAAATAACCGATGGGGAAGTGGCCCTACTCACATACGAATAGTTTGGCATACTAAGAGGCAACTTCTCGAGCTTCTTTGAAGCAAGAAATTCACTCTGACTGAAAATAATTTTTAGACCCAAATGTTGCGTGAATGCTAAGAGTATTCACTTTAGTTTCTTATCTTCATCATGGTCATGTTCCATAAAGAGGATCCTATCATTTGCGACTTTCCGCACGAAAGGATAGAGAGCCCACCATCCAGTATATGTGGAACTAGTCCCTCAATTTGGCCCGAGTTCTTTGTGCGCTACATTATAATGGGCATAAACCACAATATTGAATATCATTGACAATAGAGGGTTACCTTAACAGAGTATTTTTTTATTACGAAGTAATGAGCAACGTCATCATTGACTTGTATAGTTGTACTACCTCCATACACACAATTATGAATCCAAGTGTGCCAATTTGTTAAGAATCCCTTCATTCGAAGAACTTCGTTAAGAAACTTCCATTTGACTTTGTTATATTCCTTTTCAAAATCTATTTCAAAAATCACACAATTTATTTTTTGGAAAAATTTGTTGGTTGTTTCATGTACGGTCAACACATCATCAAGGATGTTACTTCGTTGCATGAAGGTTGTTTGTGTCGTCGAACCACATGGTCAAGAACCGACCTAAGCCTAATAGTCACGAGCTTGGCAAATATTTTGAGATGACATTGGAAAGGTAGATTGGTTGGTATTATTGTATCCATTTTTTCTCCTTGGTCTTAGGCAACAAGATAACTCCCCAAAGTGTTCTGCATTTAATGAACAAAATAGTTCCAAAAGTCATCCTTAATCTTCCCACAATTTTTTGTAGAACTCTTCCGGAAAGCCATTAGGATCTAGGCCTTGTTATGCCCCATAGGGATTCCCTCCTTGCGGGACTCGTCAGAAGCAAATTTTTCTTCTTCCGGCGTCCCAAATAAATTCTTATAATTGTTTGTTATATAAACTTTCATCTAATCATGTCCCTCAATTGTCGCCTCATTCTGGTGGAAATTGTGAATGTGATTCTTGATGCGTGTAGTTGACACGTCCGTTGGGAACCCCAAGAGGAAGGTGTGATGCGCACAGTAGCAAGTTTCCCTCAGTAAGAAACCAAGGTTTAATCAAACCAGTAGGAGTCAAGAAGCACGTCGAAGGTTGATGGCGGCGGGATGTAGTGCGGCGCAACACCAGGGATTCCGGCGCCAACGTGGAACCTGCAGAACACAACCAAAGTACTTTGCCCCAACGAAACAATGAGGTTGTCAATCTCACCGGCTTGCTGTAACAAAGGATTAGATGTATAGTGTGGATGATGATTGTTTGCAGAAAATAGTAGAACAAGTATTGCAGTAAATTGTATTCAATGTAAAAGAATAGGACCGGGGTCCACAGTTCACTAGAGGTGTCTCTCCCATAAGATAAATAGCATGTTGGGTGAACAAATTACAGTCGGGCAATTGACAAATAGAGAGGGCATGACCATGCACATACATGATATGATGAGTATAGTGAGATTTAATTGGGCATTACGATAAAGTACATAGACCGCTATCCAGCATGCATCTATGCCTAAAAAGTCCACCTTCAGGTTATCATCCGAACCCCTTCCAGTATTAAGTTGCAAACAACATACAATTGCATTAAGTATGGTGCGTAATGTAATCAATAACTACATCCTCGGACATAGCATCAATGTTTTATCCCTAGTGGCAACAGCACATCCACAACCTTAGAACTTTCTGTCACTGTCCCAGATTTAATGGAGGCATGAACCCACTATCGAGCATAAATACTCCCTCTTGGAGTTAAAAGTAAAAACTTGGCCAGAGCCTCTACTAATAACGGAGAGCATGCAAGATCATAAACAACACATAGGTAATAGATTGATAATCAACATAACATAATATTCTCTATCCATCGGATCCCGACAAACACAACATATAGCATTACGTATAGATGATCTTGATCATGTTAGGCAGCTCACAAGATCCGACAATGAAGCACATAAGGAGAAGACGACCATCTAGCTACTGCTATGGACCCATAGTCCAGGGGTGAACTACTCACTCATCACTCCGGAGGCGACCATGGCGGTGAAGAGTCCTCCGGGAGATGATTCCCCTCTCCGGCAGGGTGCCGGAGGCGATCTCCTGAATCCCCCGAGATGGGATTGGCGGCGGCGGCATCTCAGTAAGGTTTTCCGTATCGTGGCTCTCGGTACGTGGGGTTTCTCGACGAAGACTATATGTAGGCAGAAGGGCAGGTCAGGGGCCACACGAGGGCCCCACACAACAGGCTGGCGCGGCCAAGGGCCAGGCCGCGCCGCCCTAGTGTGGCATCGCCTCGTGGCCCCACTTCGTAAGTCCTCCGGTCTTCTGGAAGCTTCGTGGAAAAATAGGCCCCTGGGCGTTGATTTCGTCCAATTCCGAGAATATTTCCTTACCAGGATTTCTGAAACCAAAAACAGCAGAAAACAAAGAATCGGCTCTTCGGCATCTCGTTAATAGGTTAGTGCCGGAAAATGCATAAATATGACATAAAGTATGCATAAAACATGTAGATATCATCAATAATGTGGCATGGAACATAAGAAATTATCGATACGTTGGAGACGTATCAGCATCCCCAAGCTTAGTTCTCGCTCGTCCCGAGCAGGTAAACGATAACAAAGATAATTTCGGAGTGACATGCCATCATAACCTTGATCATACTATTGTAAGCATATGTAATGAATGCAGCGATCAAAACAATGGTAATGACATGAGTAAACAAATGAATCACAAAGCAAAGACTTTTCATGAATAGTACTTTCAAGACAAGCATCAATAAGTCTTGCATAAGAGTTAACTCATAAAGCAATAAATCAAAGTAAAGGTATTGAAGCAACACAAAGGAAGATTGAGTTTCAGCGGTTGCTTTCAACTTATAACATGTATATCTCATGGATATTGTCAATGTAAAGTAATATAACAAGTGCAATATGCAAGTATGTAGGAATCAATGCACAGCTTCACACAAGTGTTTGCTTCTTGAGGTGGAGAGAGATAGGTGAACTGACTCAACATAAAAGTAAAAGAAAGGCCCTTCGCAGAGGGAAGCATTGATTGCTATATTTGTGCTAGAGCTTTGGTTTTGAAAACAAGAAACAATTTTTTCAACGGTAGTAATAAAGCATATGTGTTATGTAAATTATATCTTACAAGTTGCAAGCCTCATGCATAGTGTACTAATAGTGCCCGCACCTTGTCCTAATTAGCTCGGATTACCAGGATTATCATCGCAATACACATGTTTTAACCAAGTGTCACAAATGGGTACCTCTATGCCGCCTGTACAAAGGTCTAAGGAGAAAGCTCGCATTTGGATTTCTCGCTTTTGATTATTCTCAACTTAGACATCCATACCGGGACAACATAGACAACATGATAATGGACTCCTCTTTAATGCATAAGCATGTAGCAACAATTAATGTTCTCATATGAGATTGAGGATGTATGTCCAAAACTGAAACTTCCACCATGGATCATGGCTTTAGTTAGCGGCCCAATGTTCTTCTCTAACATTATGCATGCTCTAACCATTAAATGAGTGGTAAATCTCCCTTACTTCAGACAAGACGGACATGCATAGCAACTCACATGATATTCAATAAAGAGTAGTTGATGGCGTCCCCAGGAACATGGTTATCGCACAGCAAACAACTTAATAAGAGATAAAGTGCATAAGTACATATTCAATACCACAATAATTTTTAAGCTATTTGTCCCATGAGCTATATATTGCAAAGTTAAAGAATGGAAATTTTAAAGGTAGCACTCAAGCAATTTACTTTGGAATGGCGGAGAAATACCATGTAGTAGGTAGGTATGGTGGACACAAATGGCATAGTGGTTGGCTCAAGGATTTTGGATGCATGAGAAGTATTCCCTCTCGATACAAGGTTTAGGTTAGCAAGGTTATTTGAAACAAACACAAGGATGAACCAGTGCAGCAAAACTTACATAAAAGATATATTGTAAACATTATAAGACTCTACACCATCTTCCTTGTTGTTCAAAACTCAATACTAGAAATTATCTAGACTTTAGAGAGACCAATTATGCAAACCAAATTTTAGCAAGCTCTATGTATTTCTTCATTAATAGGTGCAAAGTATATGATGCAAGAGCTTAAACATGAGCACAACAATTGCCAAGTATCAAATTATTCAAGACATTTTAGAATTACTACATGTAGCATTTCCCGATTCCAACCATATAACAATTTAACGAAGAAGATTCAACCTTCGCCATGAATACTATGAGTAAAGCCTAAGGACATATTTGTCCATATGCAACAGCGGAGCGTGTCTCTCTCCCACACAACGAATTCTAGGATCCATTTTATTCAAACAAAAATAAAAACAAAAACAAACCGACGCTCCAAGCAAAGCACATAAGATGTGATGGAATAAAAATATAGTTTCAGGGGAGGAACCTGATAATGTTGTCGATGAAGAAGGGGATGCCTTGGGCATCCCCAAGCTTAGACGCTTGAGTCTTCTTAAAATATGCAGGGGTGAACCACCGGGGCATCCCCAAGCTTAGAGCTTTCACTCTCCTTGATCATATTGTATCATTTCCCTCTCTTGATCCTTGAAAACTTCCTCCACACCAAACTCAAAACAACTCATTAGAGGGTTAGTGCACAATAAAAATTTACATGTTCAGAGGTTACATAATCATTCTTAACACTTCTGGACATTGCACAAAGCTACTGGACATTAATGGAACAAAGAAATTCATCCAACATAGCAAAAGAGGCAATGCGAAATAAAAGGCAGAATCTGTCAAAACAGAACAGTTCGTAAAGACGAATTTTAAAGTGGCACCAGACTTGCTCAAACGAAAATGCCCAAATTGAATGAAAGTTGCGTACATATCTGAGGATCACTCACGTAAATTGGCATAATTTTCTGAGTTACCTACAGAGAATTAGGCCCAGATTCGTGACAGCAAAGAAATCTGTTTCTGCGCAGTAATCCAAATCTAGTATGAACCTTACTATCAACGACTTTACTTGGCACAACAATGCACAAAACTAAGATAAGGAGAGGTTGCTACAGTAGTAACAACTTCCAAGACTCAAATATAAAATAAAAGTACTGTAGTAAAAACATGGGTTGTCTCCCATAAGCGCTTTCTTTAACGCCTTTCGCCTAGGCGCGTAAAGTGTAAATCAAGTAACATCAAGAGACGAAGCATCAACATCATAAGTTGTTCTAATAATAGAATCATAAGGTAACTTCATTCTCTTTCTAGGGAAGTGTTCCATACCTTTTTTGAGAGGAAATTGATATTTAATATTACCTTCCTTCATATCAATGGTGGCACCAACAGTTCGAAGAAAAGGTCTTCCCAATATAATGGGACAAGATGCATTGCATTCAATATCCAAGACAACTAAATCAACGGGGACAAGGTTATTGTTAACCACAATACGAACATTATCAACTCTCCCCGAAGGTTTCTTTGTAGAATGATCAGCAAGATTAACATCCAAATAACAATTTTTCAATGGTGGCAAGTCAAGCATATTATAGATTTTCTCAGGCATAACGGAAATACTTGCACCAAGATCACATAAAGCATTACAATCAAAGTCATTGATCTTCATCTTAATGATGGGCTCCCAACCATCCTCTAGCTTTCTAGGTATAGAAGCTTCACGTTCTAGTTTCTCTTCTCTAGCTTTTATGAGAGCATTCGTAATATGTTTTGTGAAGGCTAAATTTATAGCACTAGCATTGGGACTTTTAGCAAGCTTTTGTAAAAACTTTATGACTTCAGAGATGTGGCAATCATCAAAGTCTAAACCATTATGATCTACAGCAATGGGATCATCATCCCCAATGTTGGAAAAAATTTCAGCAGTTTTATCACAGGCAGTTTCAGCAGTTTCGGGCAATTTTGCACGCTTTGCACTAGGAGTAGTAACATTGCCAACACCAATTATTTTACCACTATTAGTAGGAGGTGCAGCAACTTGTGGAGTATTAGCATTGCTAGTGGTGGTAATAGTCCAAACTTTAGCTACATTATTCTCTTTAGCTAGTTTTTCATTTTCTTCTCTTTCCCACCTAGCATGCAATTCAGCCATCAATCTTATATTCTCATTAATTCTAACTTGGATGGCATTTGCTGTAGTAACAATTTTATTTTCAATATCCTTATTAGGCATACTTTCGATTTTAAAAGATCAACATCAGAGGCAAGTCTATCAACCTTAGATGCAAGAATATCAATTTTATCAAGCTTTTCCTCAACAGATTTGTTAAAAGCAGTTTGTGTACTAATAAATTCTTTAAGCATAGCTTCAAGTCCAGGGGGTGTGTTCCTATTATTGTTGTAAGAATTCCCATAAGAATTACCATAACTATTACCATTAGCAGAAGAATATGGCCTATAGTTATTACTAGAATTGTTCCGATAAGCATTGTTGTTGAAATTATTATTTTTAATGAAGTTTACATCAACATGTTCTTCTTGAGCAACCAATGAAGCTAACGGAACATTATTAGGATCAACATTAGTCATATCATTCACAAGCATAGACATAATAGCATCAATCTTATCACTCAAGGAAGAGGTTTCTTCGACAGAATTTACCTTCTTACCTTGTCGAGCTCTTTCCGTGTGCCAGTCAGAGTAATTAATCATCATATTATCAAGAAGCTTTGTTGCTTCACCAAGAGTGATGGACATAAAG
The DNA here is from genome assembly GCF_022539505.1 of Lolium rigidum. NCBI lineage: Eukaryota > Viridiplantae > Streptophyta > Magnoliopsida > Poales > Poaceae > Lolium > Lolium rigidum. Next base: position 155,095,013 of record NC_061514.1, read on the forward strand.
GTACCTCCAGCAGCTGAATCCAATAGGTTCCGCGAAGAAAAATTCAATCCTGCATAGAAAGTTTGGATGATCATCCAAGTAGTTAGTCCATGGGTAGGGCAATTCTTTACCAAAGATTTCATTCTCTCCCATGCTTGAGCAACATGTTCATTATCTAATTGCTTAAAATTCATTATGCTACTTCTCAAAGATATAATTTTAGCGGGAGGATAATATCTACCAAAAAAAGCATCCTTGCATTTAGTCCAAGAATCAATACTATTTCTAGGCAGAGATAGCAACCAATCTTTAGCTCTTCCTCTTAATGAGAAAGGAAACAATTTTAATTTTATAATGTCACCATCTACATCCTTATATTTTTGCATTTCACATAGTTCAACAAAATTATTGAGATGGGCAAGCAGCATCATCGTAACTAACACTGGAAAATTGCTCTCGCATAACAAGATTCAGTAAGGCAGGTTTAATTTCAAAGAATTCTGCTGTAGTAGCAGGTGGAGCAATAGGTGTGCATAAGAAATCATTATTATTTGTGGTTGTGAAGTCACACAACTTAGTATTTTCAGGAGTACCCATTTTAGCAGTAGTAAATAAAGCAAACTAGATAAATTAAATGCAAGTAACTAATTTTTTTGTGTTTTTGATATAGAGAACAAGACAGTAAATAAAGTAAAACTAGCAACTAATTTTTTTGTGTTTTGATATAATGCAGCAAACAAGAAAGTAAATAAAATAAAGCAAGACAAAAACAAAGTAAAGAGATTGGATTGTGGAGACTCCCCTTGCAGAGTGTCTTGATCTCCCAGGCAACGGCGCCAGAAATTTGCTTGATGCGTGTAGTTGACACGTCCGTTGGGAACCCCAAGAGGAAGGTGTGATGCGCACAGTAGCAAGTTTCCTCGCAAGAAACCAAGGTTTAATCGAACCAGTAGGGAGTCAAGAAGCACGTCGAAGGTTGATGGCGGCGGGATGTAGTGCGGCGCAACACCAGGGATTCCGGCGCCAACGTGGAACCTGCACAACACAACCAAAGTACTTTGCCCCAACGAAACAGTGAGATTGTCAATCTCACCGGCTTGCTGTAACAAATGATTAATTAGATGTATAGTGTGGATGATGATTATTTGCAGAAAATAGTAGAACAAGTATTGCAGTAAATTGTATTCAATGTAAAAGAATATGACCGGGGTCCACAGTTCACTAGAGGTGTCTCTCCCATAAGATAAATAGCATGTTGGGTGAACAAATTACAGTCGGGCAATTGACAAATAGAGAGGGCATGACCATGCACATACATGATATGATGAGTATAGTGAGATTTAATTGGGCATTACGACAAAGTACATAGACCGCTATCCAAGCATGCATCTATGCCTAAAAAGTCCACCTTCGTGTTATCATCCGAACCCCTTCCAGTATTAAGTTGCAAACAACGGACAATTGCATTAAGTATGGTGCGTAATGTAATCAATAACTACATCCTCGGACATAGCATCAATGTTTTATCCCTAGTGGCAACAAGCACATCCACAACCTTAGAACTTTCTCGTCATCGTCCCGCATTTAATGGAGGCATGAACCCACTATCGAGCATAAATACTCCCTCTTGGAGTTAAGAGTAAAAACTTGGCCAGAGCCTCTACTAATAACGGAGAGCATGCAAGATCATAAACAACACATAGGTAATAGATTGATAATCAACATAACATAATATTCTCTATCCATCGGATCCCGACAAACACAACATATAGCATTACAGATAGATGATCTTGATCATGTTAGGCAGCTCACAAGATCCGACAATGAAGCACATAAGGAGAAGACGACCATCTAGCTACTGTTATGGACCCATAGTCCAGGGGTGAACTACTCACTCATCACTCCGGAGGCGACCATGGCGGTGAAGAGTCCTCCGGGAGATGATTCCCCTCTCCGGCAGGGTGCCGGAGGCGATCTCCTGAATCCCCCGAGATGGGATTGGCGGCGGCGGCGTCTCAGTAAGGTTTTCCGTATCGTGGCTCTCGGTACTGGGGGTTTCGCGACGAAGACTATATGTAGGCAGAAAGGCAGGTCAGGGGGCCACACGAGGGCCCCACACAACAGGCCGGCGCGGCCAAGGGCCAGGCCGCGCCACCCTAGTGTGGCATCGCCTCGTGGCCCCACTTCGTAAGTCCTCCGGTCTTCTGGAAGCTTCGTGGAAAAATAGGCCCCCGGGCGTTGATTTCGTCCAATTCCGAGAATATTTCCTTACTAGGATTTCTGAAACCAAAAACAGCAGAAAACAACAACCGGCTCTTCGGCATCTCGTTAATAGGTTAGTGCCGGAAAATGCATAAATATGACATAAAGTATGCATAAAACATGTAGATATCATCAATAATGTGGCATGGAACATAAGAAATTATCGATACATCGGAGACGTATCAATTCTCCCTATCGTGGTTGTTTATTGCATCCATTTTCCCTCCTTTGTCTTAGGAAAAATGATGATCTCCCAAAGTTCAATTTAAAGAATTCCAAGTGTTTGGCGTGTAACGAACCGAACATTTGTAAGAGTCATCCTTAATCACTTCCCAATTTTTTTGGTAGAACTATTTGGGAAAGCCATCAAGACCAGGCGCTTGTTATACTCCATCCGAAAAACCATCATTGTCAGCTCTTCCCCACGTGAAGGGTGCGGTGAGAAATGTGATTTCCACTTCTAAAGCCTAAGGGATGCCCTTCTTGCCCGTCAAGAGCAAAGTTTTCTTCTTCCGGCATCCCGAACAAGTTCTTATAATTGTTTGTCATATAAGCTTTCAGTTGGACATGTCCCAAAATTGTGTCCTCATCCTGGTGGAAATTGTGAATGTGCTTCTTCCTATCACATTTTTTTGCCACCACCTAGAATTGTCTTGTTTTGTCTCCCTTTGAAGTGAGCCGAGCTTTTTATCTGATACCACTTGAGCTCCTTCTCACGAAAAAGGTCATGCAATCTGTTGACTGGCTCTTAAGTTCAAACCCATGATCAGATAGAAGATTTGCTTCTGCAAATTGCTCAAGATCATCAATAACCCTGAAAATCTTAGTTTTTGTTTTCTTATAAGCCACGGGTCTGAAGCACACATCCTCTAAGGGGTTGCCACCATGCCCGAATTTTCTTATGCCACCTTTCAACAAATCTTCGCCCAACCATCGGCTTGCTCCAAACTTCTTTAACTATGTCCTCAAAGCCATCACGGCCTAACCAACCTAATTTTAATTTGAATTGTGGTTTGTGACCGTGGAGCTTTATGACTCCATAGTATTGTTTGTGTCAGTGGCGGATCCAACACAAAATGTCAGGGTGGTCCAATAGTATAATTTTTATTTAATTATATTGATTTTTTTTTTCTATGATATTTAGGCTATGTAGAAATTTCAGGGTTGTCCATCACCACCCTGGCCACCCTTTGGATCCGCCACTGCTTGTAAGTATACTCTCTTCTATTTTAATGCAATGATGACAAGCATCCTTGTGTTGCACGTTTCGAAAATGTGATGAAATGGACTTGTATGCTATCTACCGAGGGGTAAATTATAAGCATTAACATAAGTGGTCAAATCTAAACTCACCCAGTAATTTAAAGCAGAAACCCAACGTCCCCTAAATTAGAAGATCCGACACACAAAGGACAAGCAACTTTGAAGCTCAGTGTGACTTAAGGGGGTATATAGTCCAAAGAACTAATATACCGGAGAAACTTATGCACAAACGTGGGAATTACAACTTGTTCTTCGAACAGAAACGTGGGTCATGCCTCAATTATAAATGTTTTGTCCTTCTTCGTGGAAGCCGGTAGCAGGGCAGATGCATTGTTCCACTGGGTTAATGGCCCATTAGCCGATTGAATAATAAGTCGAACCGGAGACCCAATCCGAAAACAGTGATCCATATATCCCCCTCCACATCCCACTCCCCATCTCAGCTTCTCGCTTTGAAGCTGCTTCAGATAATCAGATACCAGTTTAGCAGTTTCAGTTTTCTCGTTATCTTCAGATTTCATTCACCTGAAAAAGCAACAGAGAAGAAGAGGTAATTGGTGTGCTCAGTCATGGCCACCATGAGTTTGGTAAAGGCGCCCATTGGTCAGGGATTTAGACCGGCGGGCAACAATCCGAGGAGGGGCGGTGCCGTGGTCAGGTCATCTCTGCAGGGCGCCGTCGTTGCAAGCCGGACGGAGTGGCTCGCCAGCTGTGCCGTGCTCTCCAGCAACGTGGCCGCGCTCGTCTCCCACTCCACCAACGGCCACGTCGCGGTGGCAGCGGCTGCAAACGGGGCGCTGTTGGACTTGGTCCCTGTGAGCAGTACTAATGGCGGCGCAAGGAACCTGCCGGCACCGCTCCGGATCGCGGACCTGTGCCCGGCGCCGATGCACGGTTCAGAGCTGCGTGTGGCGTACCAGGGTGTGCCTGGGGCGTACAGCGAGAAGGCGGCCGGCAAGGCGTACCAGGGCTGCGACGCCGTCCCCTGCGATCAGTTCGACGTGGCGTTCCAGGCCGTGGAGAACTGGATCGCGGACCGCGCCGTGCTCCCCGTGGAGAACTCGCTCGGCGGCAGCATCCACCGGAACTACGACCTCCTGCTCCGTCACCGCCTCCACATCGTCGGCGAGGTGCAGCTCCCCGTGCACCACTGCCTCCTCGTGCTGCCGGGCGTGCGCAAGGAGAACATCACCCGCATCATCAGCCACCCGCAGGCGCTGGCGCAGTGCGAGCACACGCTCACGCGCATGGGCCTCAACGCTGCTCGCGAAGCTTTCGACGACACCGCCGGCGCCGCCGAGTACATCGCCGCCAACGGCCTCCGTGACACGGCCGCCATCGCGTCCTCCCGCGCTGCCGAGCTGTACGGCATGGAGGTGCTCGCCGACGGCATCCAGGACGACTGCGGCAACGTGACGCGGTTCGTGATGCTGGCGAGGGAGCCAATCGTCCCGCGCATGGACCGGCCCTTCAAAACCAGCATCGTGTTCGCCCACGACATGGAGGGCACCTCCATGCTCTTCAAGGTGCTCTCCGCCTTCGCCTTCCGCGACATCAGCCTCACCAAGATCGAGAGCCGCCCGTACCGGCCCGCCCGCCTTGTCGACGATGCCAGCAGCGGCACGGCCACCAAGACGTTCGACTACATGTTCTACGTGGACTTCCAGGCTTCCCTTGCCGACCCGCGCGTGCAAAAGGCGCTTGCAGAGGTCCAGGAGTTCACCTCGTTCTTAAGGGTGCTGGGGAGCTATCCCATGGACATGACTCCCATGACCGCCGGCTCCTCCTCCACCATTACATCATCTAATTCCTCGCCAACCTCTTCTCGCTAAGAATCACTGGAACTAGTGAGGACAATCCGTCAAGTATGCACGTCGATCCGTTAATATATGGTACTCCTCCTCGTGCATTGCTGGGAGTATTTTTTTTTCGTTATCACAATTAACAATACGTGTAATTGGTTCATTCGAGCTAACTAGTCCACAGTAAATACATCTCTGTGAACCTTTTTTTAGAGTTATATATCTCTGTGAACTTTATCATTTTTTTTTGTGTTTTATTGTATTGTAGATGTTGAGCATTTATACTATAAATTCGGACAAATTTTAAAACATTTCACTTAAGGAAAAATTAGATTGCCTTATAAAAACTGAAAAGGAAAGCCTAGATTGTGAGCAGAGATAGTACTGTTTAGCCTTGTTTAGTTGTACAACAATTATTCCGACTTTGGCCAAAATCAAACCTCATAAAATTTAATAAATATTTACGAAAAATATCAATATCTACAATACAAAATCTTTTATATTAGAATCATTGTAAAGTATATTTTTGTATTTGTTAAAGTATAAATTTATGGCTAGAGCATGCCATTTTACATGGGATCAGAGCTAAGAGGTATTGAGTTCAAGACCAGGCTAACATAGAATAAAATAAAAATATTGCAATCCACTTTCGGTCCATGTTTAGATGTGAGGGAGAGTGTTGAAATATAAATATATTGTCTAGTCTCCTCCAACAGATCGGTCTTGTGGTTGCGTTAGCAAGAGCAGTGCAGTTTTATATTATTATATTTATTCGATAAGATCGTAGCTTTGCATAGAAGGCCATATAAGTGGATTATAGGGCTTTAGAGAATATATAGTTTACCTTCAGTTCCTCGTGGGTTCGACAGTCAAATACTTATCGAATTGTACTGCGGTGATCCCCTGTACTTGGGTGTTATCAGTTCCCTAGGCTGGCCGCTTGCTCGCGAGATGCCGTTCATCTCAATCTTTGGGGCTAGGGTGCTGGATGGGGAGCCCGGGGAATGGCGCGTCCGGTTCAGGAGGCAATTCGGTCCGGCGGAAGCCGTGGAATGGGACAACCTATGCCAGGAGATTCGGGCGGTCCCCACCGATATGGAGGAGGACATGGTGTCCTCGGGCCTCGGAGCGCTCCGACAACTTCTCCACTAAGTCGGCGTACGCTCAACTGTCGCAAGGGGGCGGCGGTGACATCATTCAGGGATGTGCGGTGCACCACAGTACCACCTAAGATCAAGGTGTTTCTCTAGCAGCTCATACGGAGGCGCCTACCCTCAGGGGAGCAGCTTGCCAAGCGGTAGGGGGCATCCAACGGCCTCCGTTCTGTAATATCCCGATATTTGGGGTTACAAAAATAGAGGAAATAGATGTGTGCATTGCATTCATGCATAGAAAATCCGGAGAATTTTCGCGCTTTAAAGTAAAACAATCCACGATGAACCGAAGTTTCACTTGACCTTGGTGGAATTGAAGTAGCTCATCAAGTCAAGCGCTATAAAACTCAATGTGACCTTTGATAAAACCTTGTTTTGGGTAGAGAGGATTTGATCTAAGGGGTTAGATCAAATGGAATTAAAACTAACACAATAACACTTTAATCAATGATCAATTGCTTGATCTCATAAAAGATCATAATATGGTAATCCTTGCCATAACATATGAACATCTATTCAATTGCAAATCAAGTAATAATAAAATGGAGAAACTATTCTTGACTTATCTCGATCTTCCATGTCTTAAGCTAATATATGTTCCTACCATGAACCTCATGGTATTCATTTTACTTCATTCTTGGAAACATGACAAGAAGATCAACTCTAGAAATATATATTCGTCTCTATTCCAAATTATGATACATCAAACCTAGAGAGGTGAGAGTTCTATGTTATTTATTTGAGAAGCAATGACAAACTTTGAGCTAAACCTTGGATATGCATCCATGTATTCAAATCAACAACTTTGAGGGGAACCTAGGATATTATTCAAGACATTCCCTAGAGAGAGAAACCATTTATGTTAAACATAGAAATTGATGATCACATCATTCTCTATGGATTCCAACCTTAGGTTAGCATTGAAGTCCTTCCCAAATGAGAGAGACCATTCATACTAATCCTAGCTTTACGTATCTAAAAATAAAGGATAACCATTGAACTAAAGTATTGGTTGTAAACCATTTCCATTTGGAGTGGTGAGATAACCAAGATAGCCAAGTGAAGTCTTAGCCTAGATACCTAAGGAAATATTAGGAATACACCATAAACCCTAGAATAACTATTCCTAAGAGAGAGAGCTCAAGCTAAGGTGTTACACTCAGGAAAGTTGAGCCAACACTTGATTGTGAGGGAGAGAACTATCCATATACCCAGATGATTATATAATCATTGTTTAAGTAAAACCCTAACAAAATATCTCAGATATTCTCCTGGGATATAAAATATCGAGGCAACCATAGTAGTCCCATCCAAGAAAGTAAAATAGAAGTGTTATATCCTAGTTGATCAAGACAATGCTTGATCATGGAAGTGAGAACCCATTCCATGAGAGATAACTTAGGAAGCCAAACCTTGATCATTATAAATTGAGTAATGATCATAAACCCTTAGAATTTGAGGTAGAAGATATTAAGAACAAGTTGATCATGCTTAAACCATGATCATGCTCTTGAGGTATGTGAGGATAAGTTAAATCCTAATAGGATAAGTAGATATCATTCACCACATGAAGTCATAGGGAGGTAACAAGTAAGCAACCCTAGGCTTATATCCCAACCTTAACTTGTGAATCACTTGGTGATCATAAGTAGAATCCTACCACATCTATATTTCATTTATTCCCCAATTAAGGAACCTAAGAAAACCTTAGAGTCAAACTCTATACTTTATATGGTGAGAAACCATTCATCCATATAACCAAAGTTAACTATAAAAAGAACCATAACCACTTTAGTTACTTTAATGATAAATTTAGGATAGTAATAAAAGTCAATTGTTAGAAGATCAAACCAATTCTTAAGTCCTTAGTAACTAAAGGAGAACATCAACTATTAAGTAAGTAACCACCTTATAATGGATAGGGGAGACTAAAACCTAGTTGGTGCATCAATTGGGTGATTCACAACTAAAACCTAAGCCACAATAAGTTCCACAACATGTGCCATTAGGAAAATATAATCAGAACCCTAGAATTGCTCACTAGTTAAAGCTCATGCTTAAATATGGAGCTTAAGAATAACCTAGTGCTAAACCATATGATTAAACCATGGTGGTGATCAACCACTTATCTTTATAATTAAGACCAACTCATAATGAGAGTAGTATCTACTTTAGGTACTTCAAGGTGTTATTAAAATATAATACTAGTGCTAACCTTAAAATAGGATTATAGTAAATCTTACAAGACCTTAATAAAGGAGTGATCACATAAAATCATATGCAAGTAATCAAATTGTCAACTAAGAGGAAAAGTCCTCATGATTCTTTCTAATACACTTGGAATAGCTATTATCAACTCAAATAATTCAAAACAGATTTGATTCCACAAGAAAAATAAATTAAATGAGTGCATAATATCATGCTTAATGAAAATTGAAATAAAACTTAATATGTTAAATATTTATTTAGAACAACAAGACCATGTAATTACCATTGCTATTAACTCCTAATTAAAATAGGTAGGAACTCCTATGAAGCAGAATTGAATTCAACATGGAATTGAAAACAAAAAATATAAAACAGAAAATGGAAAAAATAGAAAAGGAGAGAAAACCTTACCGGACCTTACCAGCCGACGCAGCCCAGCAGCAGCCCAGCAGTCGAGCCCAGCAGCAGCCTAGCCCAGCCCACTATACCCCTTCGCCAAAATATCAGAGGGAGGGGTCGTCCTCATCCTCTTCTCACGCATGGAGGACAGAACTGAGCCGTGCTCGGCTTCGTCTCGGCGCTGGCAGCCTCTCCTCGACCAACGGCGTGACGAGGCACGCACCGACGCCGTATAAAAACCCCGGGACGAGCCCTAGCCTCGGTTTTCTTCTTCCTCTGCTCTATTTTCGCCAATCCCGAAACCCTAGCCGTACGGTCTCCGACCATCACCGCCGACTGGAGCCACCCCTATCCTCGCCGTGACCACCATCGGGACCGCCGTCCTCGACATGGTCACCGTGCGTGAGGAATCGAGCCAAAGCTCCCGCCGCTGACCATGCCTGGTCGTCTTCTCCGACGCTGGTGGTGGCCCAATCCGGCGAACCAGGCCATCTCCGACCACGCCGTCAAGCTTTGCGTGCTCCTGGTGAGCCACTGATCCCCCTAGCATGCTTAAATCGCCCGATTACAGCCCTAGCATGACACGCACCGTCGGCCCGTGAGCTCTGCCGCTCGGTCTCGCCGCCGGCCAAGCTCCGGTGACCATTCGGTGGCGGCGCCACCATCACGAGGTTCACCTCGGCGTCCTCTTTCGAACGAGCCCGCGCACAGCCTCGTGGGAGACCGCAATCGCCGGCGACCATCGACGTCTGCCCGTCGGCCACCGTGTCCATCGCCACGTCAGTAAATTTGACCCAGTCCACGCCTATGTGGCAGATGAGGTGGACACGACCCCACTGGTCAGTGCCTCTGTGGGTAGGAAGCCCGGGTAGATTTAGTTTTTCTTTTGTTTTATTTCAATTCTATAAATTGCTGAAACTATAAATGAATATATAAAATTCATTATAACTCAGAAAAATGCAAGTGAGATATCAAAATACTCCTAAAAATAAACTCTAACCAGTAAAAATATAATATGAAATTTTTATTTACAAATAAATTTTTAATTGTTTAACCATTATTAATTAAGCATTTTCTTTTAATTCTAGATGCAATTAAAATTCAATAATTAGTAAAACTTTCAAAATTAAATTGAAACCAGTAAATAAATAAATAAAAAATTAAAACTAATTTATTTATTTGTTATTTTGTTAATCCTTATTAGAAGGATTTAAACCCTGCATAATAAATACTTTAATTATTAATTCCTTAAAAATAACATAATGCCAAATCCAATTTTATTTTATTATTTTAAAGTGATTAATAACTTCAACTTTATAATGAAGTTATTACCTTAAGAAATATATGGTAGATTAGGAAACCCTAGTTCCATTATACATAAAATAGTAGTTCATAATTTTATGTGGGATTTTAAAACCCTAATGCCATTAAGAACACTAGCTCCATTAATCAATATGAACCCTAAATTGTTTCTAAAACCTAAACCCTAGATATAACATGAGATCATGTACTTCCTTTTGATTCATAGAACCATAATTAGCAATTAAATACTTGCCATGCCACATAAAATGTAGGAGCCCTATTATCAATAATTTAGTATTCCATGTATGCATACCTATCCAACCTAGTTGATCAAGTAGGATCAACCAAGTCTAAACCCTAGCTCCTATTACCAAAACCATCATCCTTAATTAACCTTGGTTAGCATCACACCATTGTGATGAACTCCAATAACAATCATGCCAATATTATGCATCATATATCATACTCCACTAAACCCTACTAGTATATTAATTAGATACTTACGAAACCACAATATCCAGGAGCCACCTATGCCCTACTTAAGTGGATCCAATAGCAAACCCTAGACAACCTCAACCTTAATTATAATACTTCTTATTCCTTAAGAAGTATGTTCTTCAAAAGTTATTCTTTTAAAGTAAATAGAGAGTGTTCATCAACCCTACCTAATAGGACCTATAAACCCTAGCTACCTATCACCAGTAAGATATAACCAACCTTGATAGCAACCATGTATAAATAATTGCTTAGGATGCCTAGGCTTAACTCAACCTTACAAGCCCTAGGTGTTGATGAATCCAACATTGTTGGGATCCATCCAAACCTTATTCCGAAGCTACTTGGAACCATAGTCAACCATAGAACCCCACCAACCTAATTATCATACTTGTTCTTTATTAAAGAACATGTTCTTCAAAAGTTATTCTTTTGAATTATATAATAAGTAATCATCAACCATGCACTATCGGACTTAAAATTGACAACAGCTCATTACTTACTATACAACTACTATCCCTTGGTGTGTATGACTGTTACGATGCATTTTACCATTTGCTTATGATTCTAGAACAACACAACCCTAATAAGAACCTTGTTTGTGAACCACTCTAAAAGTGCAACACACCCTAAACACATCATTTCAACTCACTAATCCTAAATCATCGGGGTTAGTCATGATTAGAGCGATTGCATCTCATACGTATGCATTATTGCATCCTTGCCAATCTTTTAAACATCGTCCTTACCGGACGATGATGCTATTTTAGAATTTGGAGTTATTGCGTATCGAAGGCCTTGCCGCATAATCTTGCAGTCAAGAAAGGCAAGTTTATCGCTTGCTCATGTCATTTGAGTATTTTTACCAAATTACTTGCAAAGTACTACACTTATCACTCTTGCATGAAAATCAAAAGTACTATTTTCATAACTATGAATATGACTATGTGGTGGGCAATGGAACCATGGTATGTGTTGATATGGTGGAGGTTCCATTGCAAGGGTTTATATCCATCTAGGATTAAACAACAAATGTCGTCCAGTGATTCTTGTGCCGTAAAACTCGTGTTAACCATAAGATCTAGAGTGGGACGGAGTAGTCCATTGTATTTCCACCTCTCGTACATCAACGGATGCGCTTGCCATAGACACTTGAATCCTGAGGGACAGGCGGTGGGGTGGGGATCCCATTCTAATTCCCCACGGTAATGCGGTCTATGATGGATTGTAAAGGTTGCCCGGGTTGGTCTATCTATGGTGTATAGGGCAGGGCATATAAATTGTTCGGAACGGTCTACCTTATTGGTATAGGGGAGAACAAATGCCTGGGCCGGTCTCTCCATAGATACGGAGCGGGACAGGACTTACAAAAGGGTGGGTGTGCGAGGTAGCGGAGGAATATGATTAGCTAAGACCTTATACCGGGCCTCACACCAAAGGAAGTGTGGACGAGAACTAGACTCGGTTGGCACCAAGGTTAAGATCTCTTATGGGTAAAGCAATACACCTCTGCAGAGTGTAATGAATCGTGACTTGTCACTCCCTGTTCCGAGATTTGGAACTGCGAACGCTGCCGGAAAGGAACTCCATGAAGTTCTAGTAAACCGGTGAAGGCTGACGGACATAGTTCTTCTGAATAAAAGCAACCTCTTGAAGAAATGGTTATGAAAACCTGCATTGGTATTAGACTTTCTGGTCTAATGCTATAGCTAGTGCATTAAACACCTCTTTCCTATAATGAACTTGTTGAGTACGCTCGTACTCATTCCACTCTTAAATCCCCTGCTTAGATATGGAGGCCATGAAGGAGGATCTACCGTGCAACTCGAAGACCGGGGAGTCTACAACTAGTTCAAGGGGGCAGGACCCTGTCAGAAGAGTCAAGCACCACAGCTACTCTGGAGAAAACCTAGATTAAGCAGTAGAAGGGAACTAGCTCCCTAAACCTAGCTCCTATTTAGCTAGAATCTAGTCCTAGCCTCTATAGTTAGTTAAATACTCTATAAATAGAGTCCGTGATAAGATTAGACCACGAGTCGTTCTTCTGGAGTTTATTTGCAGTTTTACCTCGATGTAAAGTAGGAGGTCTGTGATGATCTTATGTAACAGAATCTGTGTGTAATTCTATAGACATGCCTTAGACCCGCATATGTTTCTGTTGTACCACTCTGAGCGATATAATACTAGTGGAACGATGTTTCATTGGTGTTATATCAGACTTGCATAATACACCATGCAGTGGTATGCCGGGTCACCACACGTTCCATGTGCAGTGATTGGGAGGACTGCAATCATGTCTTCTTCTCCTGCTCCATCACCAGTGCTAATGTGGGCGAAGTGAGGAAACTCCTATCACGTGACCGGAACCCGACGGGAGCTGGGGAGTTTATCGTGATCACTCAGGGCTTGTCAGACCCCCTTCGTAGGCTAGTGTGGTTAACATTTGCAACCCAATGTTGAACCCTTTGAAATGTGCGCAATAAGCTAGCTATAGAAGGAAAGATGATTGGTAACCCAACTGATGTTTTCTACCAAATATCGATTCATATGCAGTGCTGAAGAGTTCTGGTTAGACGGAAGGATAGAGAGCTCCTAGACTTGGTGGTGGGCGACATCCGAAGGCGCTCCATATGTGGCATGTTGGATCCGAGTGGGTTCGAAACTTTGCATTTGTTATGTTGGGAGTAAACGTTGATCTATGTACGATGCGTGTGAGGCTTTATTTATAAAGTTGGGCCAACTGGTCTTCTATTTTTTTAAAAAAAAACTCACTGTGCCGCACCATCGTATGGTTGATCCGGTGGTGTATGATGGCACGGGGGTTTGTCAACTTGATCTGGTTTAATTAGTCGCCTTGCCTTTGTATCGCCCCTCCTGCAAACGTACTTTCTCAAGAAAACAATAATGATACTGATACGTCCAAAATGTATCTACTTTCCCGAACACTTTTGCTATTGTTTTGCTTCTAATTTGTGTATTTTGGATACAACTAACACGGACTAACGATGTTTTCAGCAGAATTGCCCTGGTGTCTCGTTTTTGTGCAGAAACTCAACTTTCAGGAAAATCCCCGGGATTAATTCCAATGGGCCTATTTTCACCGAAGATTAACGGAGCCGAAGGGCAGGCCGGGGGAGGCTCATGGCCTCCACACCATAGGCCGGCGCGACCCGGGAGAGGGGTGCGCCACCTTATGGTGAGGGCGCCTCGGCCAGCCTCCGACGCCCCCTTTCGACTACTTAACGGCTTCGACCTAAAAACGCACGGGGGTTAGACGAAATCGCCGTAAGACATCCGGAACACCGCCGCCATCACGAAACTCGTCTCGGACCCGAAACTCCGTTCGGCACTCCGCCGGGACGGGGAATTGGAGGAGATCATCGCCATCATCACCACCGACGCCTCTCCATCGACCAGCCATGTTTCCCCATCCATGTGTGAGTAATTCCCCCGCTGTAGGCTGAAGGGGATGGTAGGGATTGGATGAGATTGGTCATGTAATAGCATAAGATTGTTAGGGCATAGTGCCTAGTGTCCGTAATTGGTACTTTGATGATATTGTTGCAACTTGTTATGCTTAATGCTTGTCACTAGGGCCCGAGTGCCATGATCTCAGATCTGAACATGTTATCAATTCATGATGATATTCATTGCTTTATGATCTTACCTGCAAGTTATATACACGTATTGTTGTCCGGAACCCGAGGCCCCAAAGTGACGTAAATTGGGACAACCGAAGGGGAAGGCGGTGATATGAGGATCACATGTGTTCACGGAGTGTTAATGCTTTGCTCCGGTGCTCTATTAAAAGGAGTACCTTAATTTCCAGATAGATTCCCTAGAGGCCCGGCTGCCACCGGCTGGTAGGACAAAAGATGTTGTGCAAGTTTCTCATTGCGAGCACGTACGACTAAATATGGAACACATGCCTATTGATTGATTAGTACTTGGATACCGTTTTATTACTATCTCGCAAATGCCCTACCTTGATTGTTACATGAGTTTCTCTCATCCATGCAACGCCCGTTCATCCATCCCCGTGCCTACGTATTTTAATCCTGCTGTTTACTATAATCACTACTCGCTATCTTTGTTACACTGCTGCTGATAATTCACTACTGCTACTCGCTATAAAACTCGTTACTACCGATAAACTCTTGCGAGCAAGTCCTGTTTCCAGTGCATCCGAATTGACAACTCCGCTATTAAGGTTTACAAATATTCTTTGGCTCCCCTTGTGTCGAATCAATAAATTGGGTTTTACTTCCCTCGAAGACTGTTGCGATCCCCTATACTTGTGGGTCATCAAGACTATTTTCTCGGCGCCGTTGCCGGGGAGCATAGCTTTATTTTCAAGTTCACTTGGATTGATATTGTTCCCTGAAAATTCTCCATCATGGGTAAACCTCGCGATACTAAAGTCGCCATATTACCATCCACTACAAGAAAAGGTACAACTCGAGTAACTCTCGTTGCTCTTGATTCACCATCCGTGATAAGTAAACTTGTTTCACCACCACAAGCTTCAAATGCTCGGTACTTCGCTGAATCTGAAAATTCCTCTTATAATTTTGATGATGCCTCCGATGTGCTTGATAATGATGGTTCACTTGGATCTTTTCTAGATGCTACAATTGCTAGGTCTAGACAAATTGAAAATACCGAAACTCCTAATGAAAATGCTGCTACACTCGTTGATTCACCCGAGTCTCATTGAATACTCTAGTGATGATCTTGATGAATATTATGTAGAACTTGATGATGATTTCATTGATAAATGCAATGCTACTACTGGTACAAGTAATATTAAAAAGCTTCTTGCACAACATATCGTTAGATATAAACTGTCTCCTGATCCTAAATTTGCCACATCTCCTATAAACATTAAGGATAAGGATTATGATTTTTATCTTGATTTATCTCATATAGCTATTGTTGAGAAAACAACTTTTTGTGGTACTGAAAAAGAAAGTGTTGTAGAACACATGAATGAGCTTTCAACTTTGAGTAGCTTGTTTTCTGATGATATCAAGAAGCGTACTCATTTCGTAGCTAAATTTTTTCCTTTCTCATTAAAGGATGATGCTAAAACTTGGTACAATAGTTTGCCTCCTGATTCTATTGATAGTCCAAGAGATTTGCTTGATGTTTTCTTTCGGAAATACTTTCCTGCTAGTGCTCAACATATTGCTTTGCGGAGAATTTATAATTTTGACCAGGAAGATGGAGAGAAATTGCCTGAGGCTTGGGCGAGATTTTGCTCTCTTATCGAGCTCGGCACTGGACATGATCCGGAAAAGCATGATTTACTTGATATATTTTATAGTGGACTAACCATTGAATCTAGGGCATACCTGGATAGTTGTGCTGGTTGTGTTTTCGGAAAAGAACTCCGTGACGATGTCGAAGAATTATTGGCTAGAACAGGACGGAATCATGATGATTGGGCTACACCTGAACCAACCCCGACACCAATATTGAAGAAGAGGGGTATGATTAAATTAAATAATGAAGATATCTGGGAAGCCAAGAAATCTCTTAAAGAGAAGGGTATTAAATCCGAAGATGTGAAGAATTTACCTCCCATAGAAGATTTATGCAAGATAACTCCCCCTTCATCCATGATTGAGGTACACTCTCTTCAACGCTTTACTAGGGAAGATATTCCGTACTCAAAACCTCCTGATCAATGCTTAGATGAGTTTGATAATTATATTGTTAAGCAAAATAATTTTAATATGAGAGTAGAGAATCATTTAATGGAAAATTCTCGAGCTATTAGTGAATTGCATGGTATTGTGGAGAGAACCTCCAATGATGTTAAGGTGCTTGTTAAACATTTTCATATGGTTCAAACTCAAATTGATCAACTCACTAAAGTGCAAAATGACTTGTTAAAAAATAGTTCTAAAGAAAAACATGCTTATGAAGTAACAACTAGAGGCGGTGTTTCTACTCGAGATCCTCTATATCCCGAGGGGCATCCCAAAAGAGTTGAACAAGATTCTCAACGAATTGAAACTAGTGCTCCTTCTAAGAAAAAGAAAAAGAAACATAAAACTATTGTAGAATCCTCTCGAGTCCGCTAATGATCCTAATAGTATTTCTATTTCGATGCTGAAACCGAAAGTGGTAATGAACATGATAAAGATAATGATAAGAATGATGCTTCTGATAAAGAAGAGGTTGAAGATGAACCTAAAAAGCATGCTAAAAATAAAAAGTATACTAAAGAAGATTTTATTTCTAAGAAACATGGTAACGAAAGGGAACCTTGGGTTCAAAAGCAAATGCCTTTTCCTGCTAAGAAACTAAAATCAAAGGAAGAAGAACACTATAATAAATTTTGTGATTGGATGAAACCTTTGTTCCTGCAAATCCCTTTGACTGATGCTATTAAATTGCCTCCTTATTCGAAGTATATGAAAGATATTGTCTCTAACAAAAGGAAAATTCCTAATGAGGAGATTTCCACTATGCTTGCTAATTACTCTTTCAATGGCAAAGTTACAAAAAAGCTGGGCGACCCAGGTATACCGACTATTCCTTGTTCCATCAAGAATAATTATGTTAGAACTGCTCTATGTGATTTGGGAGCAAGTGTTAGTGTTATGCCTTTTTCTCTTTACAAGAGACTTTATTTAGATAAGTTGATACCAACTGATATATCTTTGCAAATGGCTGATAAATCTACTGGTATTCCCGTTGGTATATGTGAGGATGTTCCTGTTCAAGTTACTAATAATTGCTTAATATTAACCGATTTTGTTGTGTTGGAAATGCCTCGAAGATGATAATATGTCTATTATTCTTGGGAGACCTTTTCTTAACACCGCAGTGGGCTGTTATTGATTGCAATAAAGGAAAAGTTACTTTCAATGTCGATGACAAGGAGCATACCGTTTATTTTCCCAAGAGGATTGACAAAGTATGTGGAGTTAATACAATTTCTAATGTGAGAACTATCAAAGTGGGAACTATTGATTGTCCTATATATGAGCCTAAGCAAGGATATCAAAGTATTATGATTGGATGCATATCAATTCAATACAAGGTAACATGATTGATTTGAGGTTTATTTCTTCTTATGACATGTAAGATTTATTTGGTAGCAAGACTTGATCAACCTTGTTAACAAATACATTTTATATGCATAGAAGAGCTAAACAACATTTCTTTCTCCCTCCACTTGCTTTACTTGTTGTAGCACCACTTGTTTTGCAAAATGCTTTAGTTGTTTAGAGGTTTGAAAATCTTTTTCTGCCCTGTAATAATAATTTTGACACCCAGAAATGTGCGTTTTTCATAGTTCTCAAAAATTTACAAAAATTATACTGTTGGTCTTATTTTTCGAAGAGCTACCTGGGAGCTCTAGGGGTTGACCAGTGGGGCACACTGGGGCTCAACCTCATGTGCCGGCGCGGCCAAGGAGGGGGGCGCGCCACCCTGTGGTGTGGGCCCCTCCTTGCCCCACTAATTCATCTCTTCCTCCCATCTCACTCTCTCTCCCGAAAAAACTCGTACTCACTTCCTCTCACTCGCGTTTCTGATCAAGAGCTCAAGATTTCTCGATCTCTTTGCTCAGCCCAGATTTCTCTCTGAAATTTGGCACATTTGCTCTCCGGTATGTGACTCCTCCGATTATCCAAATAGAATTTTGTTTGGTTGAGTATATCTTGAATATTTTGCTGCTGTAGGTAACATGTTTAGTGAGCTTGCATGCTTGTTCTATGTTGTAAAAATTAGTTTTGATGCATTTTTAGTACTCTACCAAGTTCCTATAGTAGTTTCCCTCAATTATATGTCTCCAAATCAACTTTTATAATGTTTGTTGAAAAATTTCAGAAAATGGAATGGAATAGGCACCAACTCAACCAACAAGAATTGGAGGTGCAACAGGTTATGAGAGTTCACCGCGAAGAAGGAGTATACCCCTCTTACTACCCATGCGTTGATTTTATGAGGAGTGCAGAAATCGTGCGGGATGTTCAAAATCTGATTGCTAATGCAGGGTTGGAAGGTTTTGTTGTTGGTGAACCTTTCCAATATGCAAAACTAACCATGTCGGTGGTGCAGGATTTTGAATTCATTTGGTCCCAAACTAACCCCATGGTTCGATACAAAATTTATAATAAAACTGTCAACTTGCCTTTTGATGATTTTTGTGCAGCAATTAGAGTGCCACAATGGGGATCATGCGAGAAGGTTAGGGGACTACCACAGGAGCTCTTGAGTCTATACAAGATGATTTGTCAAGGGAGAATCTTCTCAGACGATAATGGTAAAATCAGTAGTATTCAACTCCCAGCTATTCGCTACTTTGCTTATTTCATCACCAAGTGCGTTCTTGCTAGAAAGAATGCAAATAAGTTATCTATCCAGGATTTGGCTTTCCTAGCTGCTGCATTGCAAGGCGATAGGACTTATAACTTGGGTGCTTTGATAGCCTATAGACTTGCTACTAACCGTGAGAAGGGAGGAATTTGTGGATGTCTCATCTCCTCTCGCTTATTAACTATGCGTGGTGTAGAACCTCACCATCTTGATGTTCAGCTCTCCATGGAGAAACTTGACATTGTCTCCATGATTAAACATGACTTTGTTTCTGATTTGTCTAATTTGAGTAACCTGTCTTACAAGATAACATTTTACAAGAAAACTTGGAGAACAACTAAGAAAACTGAAAGGCTAGTAGGATTGCCTGCACCTGTTTTGTTTAACCTTGATTCCAGGAAGGATTGGTCAGTCACTGAAGGTGAACTGAATGCATACATAGAAGGGGATGGCCATCATGTAGGGGACGGCACGGAGGAGGCCGAGGAACACCTCGACTTGTCCTCCGATGCAGCGAGTTCTTCACATCAACATTTCGGGCATGAGGAGCCTTCACCCTTTTCTTCTGCACCGGGACCTTATTATGATCACGCCATGTATGATCCACCGGTGTGGAACCCTGACCCTCGCTGGGGTTGATCTCCACTTAGGCCAAAAGCCTAAGCTTGGGGGGAGGTATACCGGTGATAACCCACAAGTATAGGGGATCGCAACAGTCTTCGAGGGAAGTGATACGTCTCCGACGTATCGATAATTTCTTATGTTCCATGCCACATTATTGATGATATCTACATGTTTTATGCATACTTTATGTCATTATTATGCGTTTTCCGGAACTAACCTATTGACGAGATGCCGAAGGGCCGCTTGCTCGTTTTCTCGCTGTTTTTGGTTTCAGAAATCCTAGTAAGGAAATATTCTCGGAATCGGACGAAATCAACGCCCAGACATCTTAGAATCCCCGAAAGCATCCGGAACACCCGAGAGTCGCCAGAGGGGGGCCACAGGCCCACCAGATGATAGGGCGGCGCGGCCCAGGCCCTGGCCGCGCCACCCTAGCGTGTCACCGCCTCGTTGACCTTCTGACGCCGCCTCTTCGCCTATTTAAGCCCCCTCGACCTAAAACCTCGACACGGAAAAAGCCACGGTACGAGAAACCTTCCAGAGCCGCCGCCATCGCGAAGCCAAGATCTGGGGGACAGGAGTCTCTGTTCCGGCACGCCGCCGGGACGGGGAAGTGCCCTCGGAAGGCTCCTCCATCGACACCACCGCCATCTCCATCAACGCTGTTGTCTCCCATGAGGAGGAGTAGTTCTCCATCGAGGCTCGGGGCTGTACCGGTAGCTATGTGGTTAATCTCTCTCCTATGTGCTTCAATACAATAATCTCATGAGCTGCCTTACATGATTGAGATTCATATGATGATGCTTGTAATCTAGATGTCATTGTGCTAGTCAAGTGGATTTTACTTATGTGATCTCCGGAGACTCCTTGTCCCACGTGTGTAAAGGTGACGGTGTGTGCACCGTGTGGGTCTCTTAGGCTATATTTCACGGAATACTTATTCACTATTATGAATGGCGTAGTGAAGTGCTTATTTATATCTCTTTATGATTGCAATGTGTTTTGTATCACAATTTATCTATGTGCTACTCTAGTGATGTTATTAAAGTAGTTTATTCCTCCTGCACGGTGTAATGGTGACAGTGTGTGCATCGTGTTAGTACTTGGTGTAGGCTATGATTGTGATCTCTTGTAGATTATGAAGTTAACTATTGCTATGATGGTATTGATGTGATCTATTCCTCCTTTCGTAGTGTGAAGGTGACAGTGTGCATGCTATGTTAGTACTTGGTTTGGTTATGTTGATCTGTTATGCACTCTAAGGTTATTTAAATATGAACATTGAATATTGTGGAGCTTGTTAACTCCGGCATTGAGGGTTCTTGTAATCCTACACGCTTAGTGGTGTTCATCATCCAACAAGAGGGTGTAGAGTCTAGCATCTATCTATTTATTATGTTATGTGATCAATGTTGAGAGTGTCCACTAGTGAAAGTATTGATCCCTAGGCCTTGTTCCTAAATATCGCTATCGCTGCTTGTTTACTCGTTTCTATCGCATCCGTACTTCCTGCAATATTACCACCATCAACCACACGCCAGCAAGCACTTTTCTGGCGCCGTTGCTACTGCTCGCATTTATTCATACCACCTGTATTTCACTATCTCTTCGCCGAACTAGTGCACCTATTAGGTGTGTTGGGGACACAAGAGACTTCTTGCTTTGTGGTTGCAGGGTTGCATGAGAGGGATATCTTTGACCTCTTCCTCCCCGAGTTCGATAAACCTTGGGTGATCCACTTAAGGGAAACTTGCTTCGCTGTTCTACAAACCTCTCGCTCTTGGAGGCCCAACACTCGTCTACAGGAATAGAAGCACCCGTAGACATCAAGCTATTTTCTCGGCGCCGTTGCCGGGGAGGAAAGGTAAAAGGCACTCATACTCCGGTCCCGGGTAAAGTACTTTTCTCGTTGCCGTCGTGTGTGTGTGCTCGAAGCTATTTCCTTTAGATCCTGCAATTGCATCTTTTTGTTTCTTGTTTACACTAGTTTGGCATAATGGACAACAATGAGCTTCTTATTCTATTTCCTGATTTAAGACATGGATGGTTTGATGCGAAAATTAAAAAACCTATGGAACATATTAGTATGAACGCTTTGAACACCATTGTTGCTAATGATATGGAAA